>NC_092225.1:94874486-94924486 GCF_036320965.1 Panulirus ornatus
GATCATCTAAATTCATCATCATACGAGGAGGAGGAGGAGGGAGGGAGGGAGGGAGGGAGGGAGATCGGATCCCTGCTAATCCCTGCAAGAGACGTGGGAGGCAGAGGATTAGATTCCCCTTTTTATTTCCAAGTCGCCTGGTGGGTGTATAGGCCTGCGGGAGACACCCGGAAACAAGGACAGAGACGCCGAGGAGGCTTACTGTGTGTGTGTGTGTGTGTGTGTGTGTGTGTGTGTGTGTGTGTGTGTGTGTGTGTGTGTGTGTGTGCTGGGACTGGTGTTGATTGGAATGGGGAGTTAATGGAGTGGGTTTGAAGAGGGAGGGGGTGATATAATGGACTGGTTGGTGTCTGCGAGCAGAGTGACCATGGATATACTGTACGGGGGAAGGAGGAGGAGGAGGAGGAGGAGGAGGAGGAGGAGGAGGAGGAGGAGGAGGAGGAGGAGGAGGAGGGAGGGAGGGAGGGAGGGAGGGAGGGAGGGAGGGAGGGAGGGAGGGAGGGAGGGAGGGGAGAATGATGATGGATCGTCTGATGTGTAAGGAAGAGGTGAAGTGATGGGGGAAGGGGGGGAGGGGAAGGAAGAGGTCAGTGTACATAAGTGGGAGGGTTTGGTGGTGGTACTCTACGGGGGGAGGGGGGGAGGGTGGAGGTCACAGAACTCTTAAAGGTGGTTGGTGGTAGAGGTTATAGTACTGTACGGGGGTGGTGGTAGTGATCACAGTAATGTACGTGGGTGGTGGTAGTGATCACAGTAGTGTACGTGGGTGGTGGTAGTGATCACAGTAGTGTATGGGGGAGGTGGTAGTGATCACAGTAATGTACGTGGGTGGTGGTAGTGATCACAGTAGTGTATGGGGGAGGTGGTAGTGATCACAGTAATGTACGTGGGTGGTGGTAGTGATCACAGTAGTGTATGGGGGAGGTAGTAGTGATCACAGTAGTGTACGTGGGTGGTGGTAGTGATCACAGTAGTGTATGGGGGAGGTGGTAGTGATCACAGTAATGTACGTGGGTGGTGGTAGTGATCACAGTAGTGTATGGGGGAGGTGGTAGTGATCATAGTACTGTACGGGGGTGGTGGCAGAGATCATGGTACTATACGGGGGTGGGGGTACTGATCACAGTACTGTACGGGGGTGGTGGCAGAGATCATGGTACTATACGGGGGTGGTGGTAGTGATCACAGCACTGTACGGGGGTGGTGGCAGAGATCATGGTACTATACGGAGGTGGGGGTACTGATCACAGTACTGTACGTGGGTGGTGGAGGTGGTAGATATCATGACACTATAAGTGGTGTTAGTGGTGTCCACACAGGTCTGTACAGGGGATTGATACATAAGCGGGAGACTCACCCAGTGACACCCACTGCCCTGTACATGGGGAACTGACCAGAACACTGGAAACATCCCATTTCATAATCATATATATATATATATATATATATATATATATATATATATATATATATATATATATATATATATATATATATATTTTCAATCATTTCAAATTCACGTAAGCAAAGAGAAACACCACGCTCGTAAATCTCTCTCTCTCTCCCGTAATCACTGAACTTGTTCTAATGAACGGGAGGGTGTATATAGAACATCCCACGTCCATCTTATGTTCTCTCCTTTGTTCTTGGAGACCCACGGGAGCCTCACCTGCTCCGCCGACCTTCCTTGTTTGATTCGCGCGTCCTGGTATTACCACCTTCCTTTGTCGTGAACGCAAATACAAGTTCTTAATACTGTCCCTCCCTTGTTCTCCCAACAAACACACATTGGGAAAAATATGTGTGTATATATATACACACATATATATATATATATATATATATATATATATATATATATATATATATATATATAGTGTGTGTGTGTGTGTGTGTGTGTGTGTGTGTGTGTATGTGTATGTGATAACCTGTACGCTTCTTCCTCCTCCCACCCCCCCTCCCCACCCGCCCTCTCCCTCGGCGTTCTCTCTGTTCTCGAGAACAGTCATAACGCTTCCTCTCTCGTGTGGCAGAACAACAGCCAGCCAGCCAGCCAGCAGCCAGCACCCAAGCTTGTTACCGAACGCACTGGCTTGTTACCGTCTCCTGCGCGCGTCCGTCTGTCTGTCTGTCTGGCTGTCTATAAGTCTGTCTGTCCGTCTGTCTGTCTGTCTGGTTGTCTGTCTGGCTGTGTGTGTGTGTGTGTGTGTGTGTCTGTCTGTCTGTCTGTTTGCCTGTCCCTCCTTCCTTCACGGCTAATTCTGGAAAGTTCGAGTCTGTGGAGGACACATAAAGGAATGATAGAGAGGTACTACAGTCAGTCAGTCTCTCTCTCTCTCTCTCACTCTCTCTCTCTCTCTCTCTCTCTCTCTCTCTCTCTCTTTCGAGAGAGAGAGAGAGAGAGAGAGAGAGAGAGAGACAGGGAAGCCACTCCTCAAAACTTGACTCATATCTCCGCCAGTAATGAATGAGCTAAATTGAGTTTCACGCGGTGGTGTTGCTGCGAGTGTCCCCCCCCCCCCCCCTCCTCGACTCGGTATTGCACGAAGTTGTGTTGCCATGAAAAACGAAATGAGGCAACACAAGGATCAAGCCTCATTGGGCAGCCTGTAATACTAACTGTCTCGAGAAACTTTTCCCTGGAAAACAAATGAGTTGTGGATGTGTTGTGCTGGTGTTGCGATCACACTGTCGACGTGTTTTTTTTTGTGTTGTTGTTGTGTTACGTGTGTCGGTGTTGTGGCCAGACTGTCGAAACAAGGAGTCTGTGTTGCACTCTGTGATTGAGTTGCATGCCACGTGTACATGCACTGTGGTTGTGGTTATGGTTATGATTATAGTATTGCTGGTGTTGAGAGTTTTGTGTTGACAGGGTTGTGTTGTACATGAGGTAAATCTTTGCGATGTGGTTGTGATTGTGTTGGATTTTGCATTCTGTGCCATGGACGTGTTGCGGTGTTGGTGTGGGTGTGTTCTCTGGTGCTTCTGTTATGTTGTGGGTAGAGAGGCGGTTGTCCTACTGGGGTTGTGATATGGTTGGTACGTAAAGGTTCAGTGCCTAGGTTGTAATTTTGGTTGGGGCGTGTTCCTTGATCTGTGTTGTGGTTATGATACCTGCATGTATGGTTGTGGCGTGGTGTACGTCATGGTTGTGCTGTAGTTGGGATGTGAGGGATAGTGTGTTTGTGTCACGGTTGTGGGTGTGGGCATGGCGTGGTCGTCCCACGGTTGTGGTGTGGGGGGGGATAGTGTGGTTGACGTATTAGGCATGTGGTCTGGCTTGTGGCTGGTCGGCATTTGTGGCAGCTGTCGAAGCTCAAGGTTGATGGGTTGGTCGTTGGTTGAGGCGCGAGGTTAATAGGTTGGTCGCTGGTTGAGACGCGAGGTTAATGGGTTGGTCGTTGGTTGAGGCGCGAGGTTGAGTTGGTCGCTGGTTGAGGCGCGAGGTTGATGGGTTGGTCGCTGGTTGAGGCGCGAGGTTGATGGGTTGGTCGTTGGTTGAGGCGGGAGGTTGATGGGTTGGTCGCTGGTTGAGGCGGGAGGTCGATGGGTTGGTCGCTGGTTGAAGCGCGAGGTCGATGCGTTGGTCGCTGGTTGAGGCGGGAGGTCGATGGGCTGGTCGCTGGTTGAGGCGGTAGGTTGATGGGTTGGTCGTTGGTTCAGGCGGGAGGTCGATGGGTTGGTCGGTGGTTGAGGCGCGAGGTTGATGGGTTGGTCGCTGGTTGAGGCGGTAGGTTGATGCGTTGGTCGTTGGTTGAGGCGGGAGGTCGATGAGTTCGTCGCTGGTTGGCTGGAGCAGGTAGACTCAGAAGGTCTGGTTACCCCGCTCACACCCAGGCGCGGAGACAAAAAATATTCCCGAGTTCCCGGTAAGACCCACTCCGTCCGTTTTCTACAGCCAGTTGCCCCGGGGATAATTTCTTTCTCGGTGAAACATAATATTGACTCTGGCATCACAATGGCCGACAACGGCGGAGACGCTCAGTCAACACGCTAATTAGTAAGGGAGACCCTTCGCTTTTGACGGCTACTAAATTGGATTCCAGAAAGCTGTACAGATCTCTCTCTCTCTCCCGTTCCTTTTCTATAGTGGCTAATCCCCCATCCCCCCCCCCCCCTCTCTCTCTCTCTCTCTCTCTCTCTCTCTCTCTCTCCTCTCTCTCTCTCCTCTCTGTCTCACCTTGCCTTACCCTTTAAGTGTCTGTTTATCTCTCTCTCTCTCTCTCTCTCTCTCTCTCTCTCTCTCTCTTTCATATCTCCGCGTCTCTTTATGGCTTAAATCAATAATGCAGACGACACAACAACACAAGAGCAGATGGGTTTTTTTGGGTGGGTGGGTGGGAGATGTGAATCAAGCAGCGCATTGTGGAAGAGACGAACATAAAGAGGGATCCAGAGGGGGGTTGCACGGTTCCAATTGCAAGGTCTTGCCTGGAAACATCTGTGCGGGGCGTAAAGTTGAACCTGGAGGCATTATCACAGCGGGGACGGATTGCCGTGGGTTCTGGAAAATACTATAACGTGTGGATCATGGGTGTGTCTGGTGTCGCTGCATTGTTTCTCAGTTTTCCAGAAGCTCTGGAAGCAAAGTGATCAGGACCAGGATGTTTCTCAAATCAGCATTAAAAAAAAAAAAATGTCCAGGTCTCTGCCTGGAAGCACAGAGGCAGCTCCAGCCTCGACGATGTTCCTGGAAGGTCTTAGGTGTTCCTGGAAAATGCATGGAGTTATTGGTGGTGGCGAGGGTGTTTCTGGAGCAGTGTGTGTGTGTGTGTGTGTGTGTGTGTGTGTGTGTGTGTGTGTGTGTGTGTGGTAGTCTTTTGACCATTAAGAAGCATCTGAATGCAGAATATATTTCGGTACGAAAAAGGCTGCACTCGAAGTGTATGGATCTAGGCCACGACTGCGTGTGCTGGAAACTAGTGCAATGGGTTTAGCATGAAAAAGAAGTGCCTGGAATCAGGCCGATGGTCTAGAAAATGAATTCGTTCCTGGAAGCGATATAATGGTGTCCCCCTGACTAACAAAGGCGTACCAGATAACCGTGTCAAGTCCTGCGACTCGGTGTAAATGTGCTAGGAGACGCCACAACGTTCCTCTTGGACCACGGAGGTCGCGTCTGGAAGCAGTATAACTGTCCAGATTAGGGAAGGTGTTCCGGGGAAGCCCAAAGAAAATCTTCTGGGACATGAAGACGTCCTTGGAAGACGTGTAATAGTCTTTCGGATCTCAGAGCTATGCGTGGAAAGGATACCCAAATCTCCGAGACGCTGGTGTTGAATGTAAAGTTATCTTCTGGAGCCAAGGGGTAGAACTGGAGCGAGAAGGTGTTTTCTGGAAGCAATGTGTGTGTGTGTGTGTGTGTGTGTGTGTGTGTGTGTGTGTGTGTGTGTGTGTGTTCTCGGACAACGAGGATGCGTTTGTAAACATGACGGGTTCGTCCGGGTTACCAAAGCGTACCTCAAGCCACGATATGAAGTTTACGTAGATCACAGAGGCGAGGCTGGAAACAACAACACAACGATATCAACCTAATAGCGTGTCTCGGAGTCGTTCGGCTAACCTGGAACGCAGAGGCGTGTCAGGAAGCTGCATGACCCGGCGGGGACAAATGGATGTGCAAGGGCATATGACTGGAAGCTCTATCATCACCTGGAATACAGTATCCCCATCCTGACCAACGCGACAGCATGGAACAAAGAGAGAGGGAGAAACGGAGTTCCCTCCATGCGGCGTTACTCGATTCATTAGGTGCCTTCGTGGATAACCCCTTGACTGGCTGGAACGCATGTAATTTGCCTGGAAAGAGCATAACTGCTTGGTGCACAGAGCATGTCTGCTTCGAACGCATGGAAATACCTGCCAAGAGCACGAGAGCTTGGAACGCAAGGGGGGGGGAAACTCCTGGAACAGCGTAATGGGTCAGGCCACAAGTATCTGGAAGTAGAATGAGTGTCTTGGACGTAAGGGCGTTCCTCGAAGAAACACGAGCGCCTGGAACACAAGAAAGTTCTTAGGCGCAACGTAAACGCCTGAAACTCAAGGGTGTGTGTGTGTGTGTGTGTGTGTTTGGAGGCAAGTCTGTCAGGCCTGGAACACAAGAGAGGGCTTGGCCTGAAGGCGAATAAGACCCCTTGGAATTAGCCGGCACGCCAGGCGACCTATTTTGTCTCTGGAAAATACTCTGGAAAATTCAAATTGGGTTATGCTGATACTTTTTTTTTTAGGGGGGGAGGAAGGAAGGGGGGTTGGGGCGACAGATGGCCCACATTGTCGCCTCTAATGGCCAGAGTCTTAAAGGAGCTTTGGGACGTAGAATCCAGGCAGGAGATAATGAAGCCGAAATGAATGGTGGTGGGGAATTAGGATTGAGAAGTTGGAAGATGAAGGAGAGAGAGAGAGAGAGAGAGAGAGAGAGAGAGAGAGAGAGAGAGAGAGAGAGAGAGAGAGGAATAGGTGAATGGAAGGAGGAAGACAAAAAGAAAATGGAAGGAAGGAAGCGAGGGAGAGAAAGAGAACAGTCATGAAAAGAAATAATGTGCGAGGAGGGAAGTTCATGGGAGAGGGAAAGACATTACTGGGCGTCGATAGGAAGACAAAGAGAGAAAGAGACGGAAAGTGGGAGGCTTTCAGAAAACTGGAGGAGGTGCAGGAGTAGAGGAGAGGGGGAGGAAAGAGGCACGTCAGAAATACAAGGAAAGTGGGAGCTGGGGAAGCTGGGAAAAGAATTTGATTGGAATATAGAGTGTATCGCCATTTCTCCACCATCAAATATAGAGTGTATCGCCATTTCTACACCATCAAATATAGAGTGTATCGCCATTTCTCCACCATCAAATATAGAGTGTATCGCCATTTCTACACCATCAAATATAGAGTGTATCGCCATTTCTACACCATCAAATATAGAGTGTATCGCCATTTCTCCACCATCAAATATAGAGTGTATCGCCATTTCTCCACCATCAAATATAGAGTGTATCGCCATTTCTACACCATCAAATATAGAGTGTATCGCCATTTCTACACCATCAAATATAGAGTGTATCGCCATTTCTACACCATCAAATATAGAGCGTATCGCCATTTCTACACCATCAAATATAGAGTGTATCGCCATTTCTACACCCAAGTTTAGGAGGAGGGACTCGAAGCCGTCGTCAAAGTGAAGGGAGAAAGAAACGGTGAACGGATCAGGAAAAAAAATGAAAATTGATATAAACTCGCAAAGCGAGTGTGTGTGTGTGTGTGTGTGTGTGTGTGTGTGTGTGTGTGTGTGTGTGTGTGTGTGTGTGTGTGTGGCTGAAGAGCGTGGGGCGATTTCGGGTTTATTTATTTGTGGTGAATCTTAGCGTCATGTTCACGCAGGGATCCAGGTCAGACTAAGAGACACGACACTTCCTTACGACCGGGGGGGAGGGAGTCAATTTTAGCAGAAAAGAAAACGACGGAGTTGATGAAGCCTTTTTTTTTTTTGTCTCCTAGTGCAGCGAGACAGAAACAGCGTGACGACCCCTGGACAAAACAAGGGGCGGGCTGGCGGGCAGGGGGGGGCGACCTGGGGGAGGGAAAGGAGGGAGAGGAGGGAGGAGGGAGGGAGGGAGGTGGGCCTGCGATTGCAATCACTGTCTGTACAGATATGAGCAGCAGCCCGGGTCGGCTACCTTCAGGAGGACCCGTGTCTGCCGGTGTCGTGGACGAGGGAGAAAATAAGCGAATCCCTCCTCCTCCCTCCTCCCAACCCCCTCCCTCCAACCCCCTCCCTCCAAAGCGACGGCCATCTCGTCCTGTGTTGTTGTGTTGTTGTTGTTTTTAATTTCTCCTTCTCTCTCTCGCTCTCTCTTTTCCTGGAGTCTAGCGATATTGTGACCCCCCCCCCTCACCCACCGTCGCGTCGAGGTGTCGGGGGTGGAGAAGCAGGTCAGAGAGAGAGAGAGAGAGAGAGAGAGAGAGAGAGAGAGAGAGAGAGAGAGAGAGAGAGAGAGAGAGAGAGAGAGAGAGAGGGAACACAAAGACAAAAGGAAGCACCAGAGGTGCGTGGAGGCACATGAGGAGCGACGGATTGACAAAAGACGAGCTTCGTGTTGAGCGACGCGTGATGCCTCTCTCGCTCTTTGAACCATGACGGAAATCAGTGCAGTTGGTGTGGGTGGGAGGGTGGCGGAGGGGGGAGGAGGATGGGGGATGGGGGGGGGAGGAGGAAAGTGTAGTAGGGTAGAGGAACGGTACTGCTGGAACGAGGGAGGGGAGGTATAGGCGTGGCGAGAGGCAAGGTCAGGTGGTTGGGGCAGGAGAGATAAGGCTCAAGGAGGACTGGGTTCAAGGAGTACGTCCAGGGGTGTTTAATCTTGGGGGGGCTGAGTCAGGGGGTAAGATCAGGGGAAGGGGGGGCTCGGGTCATGGGGCGGAGTCATGGGTAGGGTCAAGGAGCAGGGTCAACGATTGGGGGGGGTAGGGTAAGTCGGGGGGGGGGGGTAGTGTCAGGGGATAAGGTCAAGAGTATGACTAGGAGGCAGGAGGGTCAAGGGGCCAGGGGGTTAAGCCAAAGGATAGGGTCAGGGGTATAGTCAGGGGGTATAGGGTCAACAAGGCAGGCGATTGAGGCTAAGGTAAGAAAGGAGAGCGGGAGGGGGTTGTTTAGGGAGGGGAGGGTTCGTGGAGAGGGAGGAGGGGGGATTGTTTAGGGAGGGGAGGGTTCGTGTGGAGAGGGAGGGGTTTGTTTAGGGAGGGGAGGGTTCGTGGAGAGCGTGGGGTTTGTTTAGGGAGGGGAGGGTTCGTGTAGAGGGAGGGGGGGTTGTTTAGGGAGGGGAGGGTTCATGGAGAGGGAGGAGGGGGGATTGTTTAGGGAGGGGAGGGTTCGTGGAGAGGGAAGGGGGGTTGTTTAGGGAGGGGAGGGTTCGTGTAGTATGACTAGCGGAGGGAAGAATGGTGGTGGAAGCGAGGGAAGGTGGACCACAGTAGCTAGGGCTGGGTTTCGCGCCGGGGCTCCTCCTCACATGACCCGCCAATTTACCTGGTGAATCTTCGTCCGGGTGAGGACGCTATGCGAATACAAGATGCAATATCCTCAGCCCTCACGTCTTCCCTCACACACACACACACACACACCACCCACGCCACGCCCGCACCGCACCGCCCCGCCCGCACGCCCGCTGGCGAGAGACGCCAGGGTGAGGACTCTCGCCGCCCCCCTCACCGACTTAACATAAACTTACTTGCGTCGACAGGGATAGAAACGGACGGGTCCACAGGTCGAGGCAAGTGTCGGCGGGCGGGGGGGGGGGGGGGGGGGGGGGGGGGGGGAGGGAGTGGGAGGAGGGAGGTGGGTGGGAGGTAGGGGTGGGAGGAGGGAGGGGGAGGGGAGGGGGGTGGGGAGGGAGTGGGGGGGGGGGAGGGTGGGGGGGGGGGAGGAGGGCGGGGGGGGGGGAGGGAGGATCGGGGGGGCTGGGTGGGGGGGGAGGGGTAGGGATTGGGGGGGGAGTTTAGGGGAGGGCGTGGGGGAGGGGGGTGGGAGGAAGGATGGGAGAATCGGGGGAGGAAAGGGGCGGGTGCGGGGGGAGGGGGGGGGGGCGGGGGGGGGTGGGGGAGGGGGTGGGAAGGTGGGTAGGAGGGGGGGGTGGGAAGGGAGGAAGGGGAGGGGCGAGGGGAGGAAGGGAGGTTGGATTGGTACGGGAGGGGGGGGGGTAGGGGGGGGGGGTGGGTGAGGGGAGGGGGGGGGGGGGGGGTTGGGGGGAGGGGGGGGGGGTGGCGGGGGGGGGTCGGGGGGAGATGTGGAGGGGGGGGGGTGGGAACCGGGGGCGGGGGCGGGAAGGGGGGGGTGGGAGGGGTAGGGAGGGGCGGGAGGGAATTGGAAGGGGTGGGGGGGATGGGGGGGGGAGGAGGGAGAGAGGAGGGGGGGGGTGGGGGGAGGGGGGGGGAGGAAGAGAGGAGTGGGGAGGTGGAGGGAGGGGGGAAGGAAAGGGGGGGGGGAGGGGGGGGCGGGGTCGGGGTTGCTGTGGGGGGGGGGGGGGGGGGGGGGAGTGGGGAGGGAGGGGGAGGGGGGGGATTATGGGAGGGGGAGGGTGGGGGGGAGGGGAGGGGGGGGGGGGGGAGGGGGGGAGGAGGGTTGGGTTTGGGGGGGAGGAAAGATGGGTGGGGGAAGGGGGGGAGGAGGGGTGGTGGGAGGGGGAGGGGGGATGGGGGGGGGAGGGGGGGGGGGGGGAGGGGGGTAGGGGGGGGGGGTGGGCTGGGAATATGGGGGTGAGGAGGAGGGGGGTGGGGGGGGGGGGTGGTGGGTGGGGGGAGGGGGGGGGGGGGGGGGGGGAGTGGGAGTGGTGGGAAGGGGGGGGGGGGGGGATGGGGGGGGGAGGGCAGGAAAGAGGCACGTCAGAAATACAAGGAATGTGGGAGCTGGGGGAGATGGGAAAATGAATTTGTTTGGAATATAGAGTGTATCCGCCATTTATCCCACCATCAAATATTAGGAGGTATCGCCATTTTCATACACCATCAAATAATAGAGTGTTATCGCCAATTTCTCCACCATCAAATATTGAGTGTATCGCCATTTCTACACAATCAAATATAGTGTGCTTATCGCCATTTCTACACCACCTCAAATTATAGGTGTTATCCGCCATTTCTCCAACATACAATAATAGAGTGTATCGCCCCACTTTCTCCAACCATCAAATATAGAGTGTATCGCCATTTCTACACCATCAATTATAGAGTGTATCGCCATTTCTACACCAATCAAAATATAGAGTGTATCGCATTTCTACACCATCAAATTATATAGAGCGTATCGCCATTTCTACACCATCAATATTAGAGTGTATCGCCTTTCTACACCCCCCCCAATGTTTAGGAGGAGGGACTCGATAGCCGTCGTTCAAAGTGAAGGAGAAAGAAACGGTGTTGAAACGGATCAGGAAAAATATGAAAATGATATAAACTCGCAAAGCGAGTGTGTTGTGTGTGTGTGTGTGGTGTGTGTGTGTGTGTGTGTTGTCTGTGTGTGTGTGTGTGTGTGTGTGTGTTGTGTGTGGCGGAGAGCGTGGGGCGATTTAGGGTTTATTATTTAGTGAGTGAATCTTAGCGTCATGTTCACGCAGGGATCCAGAGGTCAGACTAAGGAGACACGACACTTCCTTACGACCGGGTGGGGGGAGGGTGTCAATTTTAGCAGAAAAGAAAACGACGGAGTTGATGAAGCTTTTTTTGTTTTTGTCTCCTAGTTGCAGCGAGACTGAAAACAGCGTGAACGACCCTGGACAAAACAAGGGGCGGGCTGCGGGCAGGCGGGGGGGTGGGGCGACCTGGATGGCGAGGGGGGGGCGGGGGGGCGACCTGGGGGAGGGGAAGGAGGAGAGGGGAGGATGGGAAGGGAGGGAGGTGGGGCCTGCGATTGCAATCACTGTTGTACAGATATGAGCAGCAGCCCGTGTCATCGGCTACCTTCAGGAGGACCCGTGTCTGCGGTGTCGTGGAGCGAGGGAGAAAAATAGCGAATCACTCCTCCCTCATCCAACCCCTCCCTCCAACACTCCAAAGCGACGGCCATCTCGTCCTTGTGTTGTTGTTGTTGTTTTTAATTTCTCCTTCTCTCTCTCGCTCTCTCTTTTCCTGGAGTCTAGCGATATTGTGACCCCCCCTCACCCCACCGTCGCGTCGAGGTTGTCGGGGGGTGGAGAAGCAGGTCAGAGAGAGAGAGAGAGAGAGAGGAGGAGATAGAGAGAGGAGAAAGAGAGTGAGAGAGTGAGAGAAGGGGTGGGGATGAGAGAGAGAGAGAGAGAGGAGAGAGGAGGGGAACACAAAGACAAAAGGAAGCACCAGAGGTGCGTGGAGGCACATGAGGAGCGACGGATTGACAAAAGACGAGTTCGTGTTGAGCGAGCGTGATGCCTCTCTCGCTCTTTAAACCATGACGGAAATCAGTGCATTTGGGTGGGGGTTTGGGAGGGTGGCGGAAGGGGGGAGGAGGAGGTGGGGATGGGGGGGGGAGGGGGGAAAGTGTAGTAGGGTAGAGGAACGGTACTGTTGGACGAGGGAGGGGAGGTATAGGTCGTGGGGGGGGGAGACAAGGTCAGGTGGTTGGGGGCCCAGGAGAGAAAAGGGCTCAAGGAGGACTGGGTTCAAGGAGTACGTCCAGGGGGTTTAATTTTGGGGGGGCGGGTGAGTCAGGGGGTAAGATCGGGGGGAAAGGGGAGGGGGGGCTGGGGTCATGGGGCGGAGTCATGGGTAGGGTCAAGGAGCAAGGGTAAACGTTGGGGGGGGTTAGGGTAAGTCGGGGGGGGGGTAGTGTCAGGGGATAAGGTCAAGAGTATGACTAGGAGGCAGGAGGGTCAAGGGGCCAGGGGGTTAAGCCAAAGGATAGGGTCAGGGGTATAGTCAGGGGGTTATGGGTCAACAAGGCGGCGATTGAGGCTAAGGAAAGAAAGGAGAGCGGGAGGGGGTTGTTTAGGGAGGGGAGGGTTCGTGGGAGGGAGGGAGGGGGGATTGTTTAGGGAGGGGAGGGTTCGTGTGGAGAGGGAGGGGTTTGTTTAGGAGGGGAGGGTTCGTGGAGGCGTGGGGTTTGTTTAGGGAGGGGAGGGTTCGTGTAGAGGGGGGGGGGGTTGTTTAGGGAGGGGAGGGTTCATGGAGAGAGGGGGGGGGGATTGTTTGGGGAGGGGGGGTTCGTGGGAGGGAAGGGGGGTGTTTAGGGAGGGGGGGTTCGGTAGTATGATAGCGGGGGAGGAGGGTGGTGGAAGCGAGGGAAGGGGGGGACCACAGTAGCTAGGGCTGGGTTTGCGCGGGGCTCTCTCACATGACCGCCAATTTACTGGTGAATCTTCGTCCGGGTGAGGACGCTATGCGAATACAAGATGCAATATCCTCAGCCCTCACGTCTTCCCTCACACCACACACACCCCACACCACCCCCGCCACGCCCGCACCCCCACCGCCCCGCCCGCACGCCCGTGGCGAGGAACGCCAGGGTGAGGACTCTCGCCGCCCCCCTCACCGACTTAACATAAACTTACTTGCGTCGACAGGGATAGAAACGGACGGGTCCACAGGTCGAGGCAAGTGTCGGGCGGGCGGGGGGGGGGGGGGGGGGGGGGGGAGGTCCTCATTACCGCTTTCCGAGGGGGGGGGGGGAAGGGACCCTCCCTCCTGCCGGTGATGAAGACTGTCATCTCACGACGGAGGGAGACCTGGAACGAGGCTTGGCCAACTTCCCCAGATCTCATCTCACTCCGGGAAGTTCGCGCGGGAGTGTCTCGACCTCGTAGTCAACCAAATGGGGTGGGGGTGATGGGGGGGGGAGGAGAGAGAGAGAGAGAGAGAGAGAGAGAGAGAGAGTGAGAGAGAGAGAGAGAGAGAGAGAGAGAGAGAGAGAGAGAGAGAGAGAGAGAGAGAGAGAGAGAGAGAGAGAGAGAGAGAGAGAGAGAGAGAGCTCCTGTGCAAATTACGTTGGACACCCACCCACCCCACAACCCCCATCCAGAGTCCACCTCCCCCATCCCCCCAATTCCCCCAAAAGGACTAGAGTCCTTGGGTCTTGCTTGCACCCGCCGGAGCGCGGGCGGGCGGACGTAGGTGTAGCGAAAGGACCCCTGTCCCGGAAGGAGATCCCGGGAGGCTTTGGAGGGGTTGGTGTCGAGGGCGCGTCAAGAGATGTTGGTTCGTGGGAAAGAGCCCGCCAAGCACCGCAGGTGGGCATGAATCAGGTCAGGCTCAAGCGGAATTAGTTCCTGCAACTCTCCTCCGAAATCCTAAACCTGTTTGGGAAACTTGCTGACGGAGGGGGTGTGTGGAGGGTGGGTGTGTGTGGGGAGGGGGTGTGTGTGTGTGGAGGGTGTGTGTGTGTGGGGAGGGTGTGGGGGTGTGTGGAGGGTGTGTGTGTGTGTGGAGGGTGGGTGTGTGTGTGGAGGGTGGGTGTGTGTGGGGAGGGTGTGTGTGTGTGGGGAGGGTGTGTGTGTGAGCCCCTCTCACACTAGAGGAATGGACCGGAGCTCATCCTAGCCCTCGCAGTGTGGCAGGATGATGTGCTGTGTTGCAGGATGATGTGCTGTGTGGCAGGATGATGTGCTGTGTGGCAGGATGATGTGTTGTGTGGCAGGATGATGTGCTGTGTGGCAGGATGATGTGCTGTGTGGCAGGATGATGTGCTGTGTGGCAGGATGATGTGTTGTGTGGCAGGATGATGTGTTGTGTGGCAGGATGATGTGCTGTGTGGCAGGATGATGTGCTGTGTGGCAGGATGATGTGCTGTGTGGCAGGATGATGTGCTGTGTGGCAGGATGATGTTCTGTGTGGCAGGATGATGTGTTGTGTGGCAGGATGATGTGTTGTGTGGCAGGATGATGTGTTGTGTGGCAGGATGATGTGCTGTGTGGCAGGATGATGTGCTGCATGGCAGGATGACGCAGGGGCGCCCTCACGATCCAAACCAACGCTGGGACTTGGGTCCTCCTCCTCCTTCGTCCTCCTCCTCCTTCAGTATATTTTGTCGAGACGGTCCTGTGAGGGACGCGCGCGCGCGCGTGTGTGGTGTATGTGTGTATGTGTATGTGTGTGTGTGTGTGTGTGTGTGTGTGTGGCTCCGTCCAGATGGAGGGAATGTGGGGATTTCTCTTTCACCACTGGAAGCGTTCTACGCGACGCGTTCTTCGCCGAGAACGGAAGCAGATGCGAGCACACACACACACACACACACACACACACACACACACACACACACACACACACACACGGACGGACGAGGGAGGTATTCAAAGATTAATGACATGTAGGGAGCGAACAACTGAATCATATAAAGTCAAGAAAATATATATAAAAAATCTTGGAATCAAAATGTTGATCGACACAGGAAGAAAACAGAGAGAGAGAGAGAGAGAGAGAGAGAGAGAGAGAGAGAGAGAGAGAGAGAGAGAGAGAGAGAGAGAGAGAGAGAGAGAGAGAGAGAGAGAGATTTCCCTCGTCATCTTCTCATTTGATTGGTAAACGTCCTCCCGCGGAGGACGTCCGGGAAGAGTAGGAGAGGGAAGGAGCTTGACGTGAAGGGAAGGGAGGGGAGGGAATTTGAGGTGGGGGAGGGAGAGGGGAAGGAGGCAGCGGAGGGAGGGAGGGAGGGAGGGAGGGAGGGTCTTAGAAGGGGAGTGAGGGGGAGGAGGGTGGACGGGAGGGGTTCAGGGTGGTGTAAGAGGGGGAGGAGGTAAGGTCACTGGTGTGGGGGAATGGGTCTCTTGGGGTGGGAGGAGGGAGAGTAAAGTAAGTGTGGGGGGAAAGGTCAAGGAGGAAGAAAAGGTCAGCATAAGGAGGAGGAGAATGGTGAGAAAGGTCAAGGGGAGTAGGTAGTTATGTGTTAGGTCAGGTCACGGGGAGTAAGGTCAGTGTAAAGAACAAGGTCGAGGGAAGTAAGAAAGGTCAGTGGATAGAAAGGTCACTGTAGGGTGGGGCCAGGGCCAGGTGGAGACGATGGTCAGTGTTGAGACAGGTCAGGGAAGGACAGAGGTCAGGACGATCAGTCTCGGGAAGGTCAGGGGGGTGGAAAGGTCACTCTGGGGGAGGAAGGGAGTCCAGATGTTAACTTCACTCTGATGCTAAATTCGTCATTGTGCCGTTTCCGCCGTGAAATTAACATCGCCGTGGCCTTATTAACGCGAAGTGTCCATTCCAGTGTGGCGTTAACACCACTGTACAGTGTTAGACACGCGGTGGCACTCGAGCCACTTTCATATTAACATGAATGTTAAATGTTAACTCCACAGTGGTGGTGGCGCTGCCATCCCATGCCCACTGTGGTAGCCACAAGGACCCGCTGACTGCCAGCTCCACTTTAACATCCAACTCCCGCCAATGTTAAACTTCCCGCTGATGTTAATTCTCTAAACGATGTTAACATTCACTTTGATACACGCTCCATGTGTCGCTAACTCTGCCGTGGAATTGCCTCCCCTTTCATCTCCCCAAGAGGGTTGGTATATGAGGGGTTGGGTGGGTGTATGTCAGGGTGGTGTGTGTATACCCACGTACACCAGTGGGTATACCTAGGTATCAGAGTGGGTATATCTAGGTATCAGAGTGTGTATATCTAGGTATCAGAGTGGGTATATCTAGGTATCAGAGTGTGTATATCTAGGTATCAGAGTGAGGTATATCTAGGTATCAGAGTGGGTATATCTAGGTATCAGAGTGGGGTATATCTAGGTATCAGAGTGGGGTATATCTAGGTATCAGAGTGGGTATATCTTGGTATCAGAGTGGGTATACCTAGTTACCAGAGTGGGTATACTTAGGTACCAAAGTGGGTATACCTACGTACCAAAGTGGGTATACGGCATATCTTGGTCCCAGAGTAGGTATACCGTTCCAGGGTGGGTATACCTTTGTCCCAGAGGGGGAATACCTAGGTCCTACAGCGGGTATATCTAGATCTCAGAGTGGGTATACCAAAGTATCAGAGTGGGTATACCCAGGTCCTAAAGTGGGTATATCTATGTTCCAAAGTGGGTATACCAAGGTCCAGAGAGTGGGTACACCTTGATACCAGAGTGGGTATACCCAGGTCCTACAGTGGGTATATACCAGGTTCCGGAGTGGGTATATCCTGGTGGAGGAGATGCAGCAACAAATGAAGCAGATCAGAATGAGGTGATAAAGATGACATAAGATGAAGGGATGAAACGAGTGTATGAGGTCGATGATGAGGGTTTAGGAGGGAGAGAAGGGACGTACCAGCCGAGCTGTGAGGGCCATGAGGGTGGAGGGAAGAACCAGCCGAGCTGTGAGGGCCATGAGGCTGGAGGGAAGAACCAGCGGAGATGTGAGGGTCGGCTGTCATGACCTGGTGTGTTGTGAAGCGCTGGCCTAGCGACCGCAGTCTCTCTCTCTCTCTCTCTCTCTCTCTCTCTCTCTCTCTCTCTCTCTCTCTCTCTCTCTCTCTCTCTCTCTCTCCACCAACCCAATGTTCCCTCCACCGGCCTAGTGCTCCCTCCACCAGCACAGTGTTCCCTCTCCTAACCCAGGTTTTCCTACACATGACCAGTGTTCCCTCCACCAACCCAGCATTCCCTCCACCCAGCCGGTGGTGTTCCCTCCACCCAAGCCAGTGTTCCCTCCATTAAGCCAGTATTCCCTATACCGTCCGACAGTGTTCTCTTAACCAGCCTAGTATGCCCTCCACGGTATCAGGACTCCCTCCACAAGATCAGAACTCCCTCCACGGTATCAGGACTCCCTCCACGAGCCAAGTGTTCCGTCCGCCATCCCAGGGCTTCCCTTCACCACTCCAGTACTCCCTCCACCATCCCAGTGTCCCCCCTACACCAAGCCAGCGTTCCCCTCCACCATCCCAGGGTTCCCTCCACCAGCCCAGGGTTCCCTCCAGCAGCACAGTGAACCCTCCATCAGCCTAGAGTTCCCTTTACTAAGTCAGAGTTCCCTCCACTACCACTGCACATCACTACACGTCTCTACACGACCACTACACACGACTACACGTCTCCACACGACCACTACACACCACTACACGTCTCTACACGACCACTATACACGACTACACGTCTCTACACGACCACTACACACCACTACACACCACTACACGATCACTACACTTCTCTACACGACCACTACACACGACACTGAGAGAAAGTCCTTTAAATGGAAGGACCACAAGCCTCATCAGGATTTCCGATAATGTGTTCTCCGTCTCTAAGTGAGAGTGGGAGGGAGAGCGGTCCCAAGTGAGAGGAGGAAGGGAGAGCAGTCCCAAGTGAGAGTGGGAGGGAGAGCAGTCCCAAGTGAGAGTAGGAAGGGAGAGGAGTCCCAAGTGAGAGTAGGATGGGAGAGGAGTCCCAAGTGAGAGGAGGAAGGGAGAGCAGTCCCAAGTGAGAGTGGGAGGGAGAGCAGTCCCAAGTGAGAGGAGGAAGGGAGAGGAGTCCCAAGTGAGAGTAGGATGGGAGAGGAGTTCCTAGTGAGAGTAGGATGGGAGAGGAGTCCCAAGTGAGAGTAGGATGGGAGAGGAGTCCCAAGTGAGAGGAGGAAGGGAGAGGAGTCCCAAGTGAGAGTAGGATGGGAGAGGAGTTCCTAGTGAGAGTAGGATGGGAGAGGAGTCCCAAGTGAGAGGAGGAAGGGAGAGGAGTCCCAAGTGAGAGTAGGGAGGGAGAGGAGTCCCAAGTGAGAGTAGGATGGGAGAGGAGTCCCAAGTGAGAGTAGGATGGGAGAGGAGTCCCAAGTGAGAGTAGGATGGGAGAGGAGTCCCAAGTGAGAGTAGGAAGGGAGAGGAGTCCCAAGTGAGAGTAGGATGGGAGAGGAGTCCCAAGTGAGAGTAGGATGGGAGAGGAGTCCCAAGTGAGAGTAGGATGGGAGAGGAGTTCCAAGTGAGAGTAGGATGGGAGAGGAGTCCCAAGTGAGAGCAGGGAGGGAGAGGAGTCCCAAGTGAGAGTAGGATGGGAGAGGAGTCCCAAGTGAGAGGAGGAAGGGAGAGCAGTCCCAAGTGAGAGGAGGAAGGGAGAGCGGTCCCAAGTGAGAGTAGGATGGGAGAGGAGTTCCTAGTGAGAGTAGGATGGGAGAGGAGTCCCAAGTGAGAGTAGGATGGGAGAGGAGTCCCAAGTGAGAGTAGGAAGGGAGAGGAGTCCCGAGTGAGAGTAGGATGGGAGAGGAGTCCCAAGTGAGAGTAGGATGGGAGAGGAATCCCAAGTGAGAGTAGGAAGGGAGAGGAGTCCCAAGTGAGAGTAGGATGGGAGAGGAGTCCCAAGTGAGAGTAGGATGGGAGAGGAGTCCCAAGTGAGAGTAGGATGGGAGAGGAGTCCCAAGTGAGAGTAGGATGGGAGAGGAGTCCCAAGTGAGAGGAGGAAGGGAGAGCAGTCCCAAGTGAGAGGAGGAAGGGAGAGCGGTCCCAAGTGAGAGTAGGATGGGAGAGGAGTTCCTAGTGAGAGTAGGATGGGAGAGGAGTCCCAAGTGAGAGTAGGATGGGAGAGGAGTCCCAAGTGAGAGTAGGAAGGGAGAGGAGTCCCGAGTGAGAGTAGGATGGGAGAGGAGTCCCAAGTGAGAGTAGGATGGGAGAGGAGTCCCAGGTGAGAGTAGGATGGGAGAGGAGTCCTAAGTGAGAGTAGGATGGGAGAGGAGTCCCAAGTGAGAGTAGGAGGGAGAGGAGTCCCAAGTGAGAGTAGGAGGGAGAGGAGTCCCAAGTGAGAGCAGGAGGGAGAGGAGTTGGAGGGACAAAGTGTTAACACTCAGGAGAGTCCACATGTTAAAATCATGGACAGTCTTTGTTAACACCATGGACAGTCCAAGTTGAACGCCCCAGATCAATCACTGTTAACACCCACGGTAATCAAAGTGTTAACATCTTGGACAATCGGTGTTAAGACGAAGGACAGTCACAGTGTTAACATCTTGGACAGACGGTGTTAACACGAAGGACAGTCACAGTGTTAACATCTTGGACAGACGGTGTTAACACGAAGGACAGTCACAGTGTTAACATCTTGGACAATCGGTGTTAACACGAAGGACAGTCACAGTGTTAACATCTTGGACAGACGGTGTTAACACGGAGAGTCAAGGTGTTAACACTAAGGACAGTCACAGTGTTAGCATCTTAGACAGTCGATGTTAACACGGAGAGCCACGGTGTTAACACTTTAAGGACAGTCACAGTTTTAACACTGTGGACAGTCGGTGTTAAAAACCAGAGCAGCCACAGTGTTAACACCGTTAACACTGCCCTCTGCTGCTAAATCTCCATTAAATCTTAGAGAAAATTAAACAAACTTTACACGCAGCCGGGAGATCAAAGACCCAGCGCTCTCTCTCTCTCTCTCTCTCTCTCTCTCTCTCTCTCTCTCTCTCTCTCTCTCTCTCTCTCTTATCTATCTATCTATCTACCTATCTACCTCATCTATCTATTCATCTCTCATCCAGCTATCCGTCTATCTATCTATCTATCAATCTCATCTATCAATCCGTCTATCTATCTATCTCATCTATCAATCCGTCTATCTATCTATCTATCTATCATCTATCTATCGATCCCGCACATTCACGGAGGTAACTCAATTAAAGGGAAGTTGGTACCTCACCCTCCCCCCTCCCCCCTTTACCTCCCCCTCCCCCCTTTACCCCCCCCTCCCCCCCTTTACCCCCCCTCCCCCCTTTACCCCCCCCTCCCCCCTTTACCCCCCCCCTCCCCCCTCCCGGATCCGAATACTGGGAGGGTCCGAGTTGCAGATCCTGACCGGGAGAGACACATACACTGGGTGGCAGCTGACCGGTAGAGACACATACACTGGGTGGCAGCTGACCGGGAGAGACACATACACTGGGTGGCAGCTGACCGGTAGAGACACATACACTGGGTGGCAGCTGACCGGGAGAGACACATACACTGGGTGGCAGCTGACCGGGAGAGACACATACACTGGGTGGCAGCTGACCGGTAGAGACACATACACTGGGTGGCAGCTGACCGGGAGAGACACATACACTGGGTGGCAGCTGACCGGGAGAGACACATACACTGGGTGGCAGCTGACCGGTAGAGACACATACACTGGGTGGCAGCTGACCGGGAGAGACACATACACTGGGTGGCAGCTGACCGGTAGAGACACATACACTGGGTGGCAGCTGACCGGGAGAGACACATACACTGGGTGGCAGCTGACCGGGAGAGACACATACACTGGGTGGCAGCTGACCGGTAGAGACACATACACTGGGTGGCAGCTGACCGGGAGAGACACACATACACTGGGTGGCAGCTGACCGGTAGAGACACATACACTGGGTGGCAGCTGACCGGTAGAGACACATACACTGGGTGGCAGCTGACCGGTAGAGACACATACACTGGGTGGCAGCTGACCGGTAGAGACACATACACTGGGTGGCAGCTGACCGGTAGAGACACATACACTGGGTGGCAGCTGACCGGGAGAGACACATACACTGGGTGGCAGCTGACCGGGAGAGACACATACACTGGGGTGGCAGCTGACCGGTAGAGACACATACACTGGGTGGCAGCTGACCGGTAGAGACACATACACTGGGTGGCAGCTGACCGGTAGAGACACATACACTGGGTGGCAGCTGACCGGTAGAGACACATACACTGGGTGGCAGCTGACCGGGAGAGACACATACACTGGGTGGCAGCTGACCGGGAGAGACACATACACTGGGTGGCAGCTGACCGGGAGAGACACATACACTGGGTGGCAGCTGACCGGTAGAGAAACATACACTGGGTGGCAGCTGACCAGGAGAGACACATACACTGGGTGGCAGCTGACCGGTAGAGAAACATACACTGGGTGGCAGCTGACCAGGAGAGACACATACACTGGGTGGCAGCTGACCGGGAGAGACACATACACTGGGTGGCAGCTGACCGGGAGAGACACATACACTGGGTGGCAGCTGACCGGGAGAGACACATACACTGGGTGGCAGCTGACCGGTAGAGACACATACACTGGGTGGCAGCTGACCGGGAGAGACACATACACTGGGTGGCAGCTGACCGGGAGAAACACATACACTGGGGTGGCAGCTGACCGGGAGAGACACATACACTGGGTGGCAGCTGACCTGGAGAGACACATACACTGGGTGGCAGCTGACCTGGAGAGACACATACACTGGGTGGCAGCTGACCGGGAGAGACACATACACTGGGTGGCAGCTGACCTGGAGAGACACATACACTGGGGTGGCAGCTGACCTGGAGAGACACATACACTGGGTGGCAGCTGACCGGGAGAGACACATACACTGGGGCGGCAGCTGACTGGGAGAGACATATACACTGGGTGGCAGCTGACCGGTAGAGACACACACACGGGGTAGCAGCTGACCGGGAGAGACACACATACACTGGGTGGCAGCTGACCGGGAGAGACACATACACTGGGTGGCAGCTGACCGGGAGAGACACATACACTGGGTAGCAGCTGACCAGGAGAGACACATACACTGGGTGGCAGCTGACCGGTAGAGAGACACACACACACTGGGTGGCAGCTGACCAGGAGAGACACATACACTGGGTGGCAGCTGACCTGGAGAGACACATACACACACTAGGTGGCAGCTGACCGGGAGAGACACACACACACTGGGTGGCAGCTGACTGGGAGAGACACACACATACTGGGTGGCAGCTGACCAGGAAGGACACATACACAGGGTAGCAGCTGACCGGGAGAGACACACACACACTGGGTGGCAGCTGACCGGGAGAGACACATACACACTATGTGGCAGCTGACCAGGAAGGACACATACACTGTGTGGTGGTCTGACTGACTACCGACCTCACAACATAATCTTGAAATCATTACCTCCCCTCACGCCCACTGAGCAGCGGTACTGGTGGGTACAGGGGTGTAGCGTGGGGTTCTACTAGGGGGTGTAGCATGGGTGTAGTGTGGGGTTGTACCGGGGGTGCTGCGTGGATGTAGCGTAAGGTTGTACCGGGAGCGTAGCATGGGTGTATCGTGGGTCCACCGGGAGTGTACCGTGGATGTAGCGTAAGGTTGTACCGGGGGGTGTGTAGCATGGTGTAGCGTGGGTTGTACCGGGGTGTAACGTGGACTGTACCGGGGGTGTGCCGTAGATGTAGAGTAAGGTCGTACCGGGGGTGTATCGTGGGTGTACCGGGAGTGTACCATGGATGTAGCGTAAGGTTGTAGCGTGGGTGTAGCGCTGTACCGGGGGGTGGGCAACACGCCCTATCATCCACCAGTTACCGGGTCCTCTGATATCTGGGGCAACGCACGACCGGGACCCTCGACCAATCACAAGGCGCCGCTGTCCTTTGTAACGAAGCGAGTGGCAATACACTCTCTCTCTCTCTCTCTCTCTCTCTCTCTCTCTCTCTCTCTCTCTCTCTCTCTCTCTCTCTCTCTCTCAACCAATCACGAGCCGCTTCTCTAACCATCGTTATGTGCCATGGTTCGCTTCAGTGGCTGGCGTAGGGGTGTGGGGGTTGGGGGGGGTGGGGGAATATGTTGTTTTCCAGTGGGGCATTCTATACTCAGTGGGTGGTGAGGGGAGAGGAGACACTAGGGGGTAGATGTGGTCTGAAGTGGCATGTTCATGTCTTTCCCAAAGTGGCACTGTGGGTGTGAGGCACTGTAACGGCGACGCCGTCACTGTCGGACTGTCGCTGTGGCACTGCCGTCACTGTGCCGTTGTTCGCTGTGATCCTGTCACTGCCGTGGTGTCACTGTGCCACACTCAGTGCCACACCCCATGTGCCACACCCCATGTGCCACACTCAGTGCCACACCCTCTATGCCACACTCAGTGCCACGCTCAGTGCCACACCCTCTATGCCACGCTCAGTGCCACACTCTGTGCCACACCCCATGTGCCACACACCCCCGGTGCCACATCAAGTGCCACAGAGCAGGGGCCGTGTCCACACATCGTGGCCCTGCTGTGTGACACAAGAATGACCAGGATGATCCAATTCACGTAATAAGAGGTCCACTGCTCCCGTTACCAAGCTGGTGCTGTCTGCCGTGAGGGAGGAGGTGAGGGAGGTGGGGTCCAGTGGAGGTTGCAGGAGGAGGAGGAGGAGGAGGAGGAGGAGGAGGAGGAGGAGGAGGAGGAAGGGGTCCTTTCTCGGGGGGGAAGAGGAGGGAGGATGGAGTGAGAGATAGCCGGGGGAGGGTGTAAAGTGGAGTGTGTAGGCAGGGAGAAGGAGGGTTAAACTCCACTCACTCAAAATCCGTTTGATGTTGTAGATAGATGAATGACAACAATATGGAGGAGGAGGGGTGGGTGATTAATGGGGGAAGGGGGGTAAAGTGCTGTTGGGTAAAGGGGGTGATGGAGAGAGGAGAAGGGGGGAAGGGGGAGAGGTGGAGGAATGATGGTGGAGGAGTTGTGGTGGTGTTGGTGGTAGAGGGTATGGTGTTGGAGAAGGATTGGTGGTGGGGATTAGGTGAGGGTTGGTGAAGTGGGTGGGGGGGAGGGGGGGTAGCGATGCTTTACAGTGCCCTACACTGCCGAGGGCCAGGGAGGGCCACAAGGCAAGGGCCAGTGAGGGCCACATTGCCAGGGCCAGGGGAGGGCCACAGTCAGGGCCAGGCAGAGCCACAATACCGGGGCCAGGGCGAGCCACACTCCCGGGGTCTGGGTGGGCCACACTGCCGGGGCCAGGGAGGGCCACAATCCGGGCCTGGTAGGGTCACACAGTCGGGGTAGGGAAGGGCCACACTGTCGGGGTAGGGCATGGCCACAATACAAGGGCCAGAGAGGGCCACACTACCATGGCCAAGGTGGACCACACCGCCAGGACCGGGCAGGGACAACATGGCCCAAGGTGGCCCTCTACCAGGCGGCCACGATCATGACCTGGTATTCTGGGGTCATGATGACCTCGTAATGACCCGTTCTGGGCAGGCGGTGGTCATGCAACGTGTGGCAGCTGGTCATTACGGCCGGTTCCTCCTGCTGCTGCCCACCGGCAACCGCCTCTAAGAACGTGATGGATGGCAGTATAATGCTATACCTGCTGACAGAGGTATTGCTCATCTTGACTTGGGGTTAACGATCGTTAGTCTGCTGAATTGCCCCGTGTTGTGTGGGGCAAGCTGTTCCCCACTCCTAGATCCCAGCCCCCGTGTCCCAGCCCCTCTGTCCCAGCCCCCGTGTCCCAGGCCCTGTGTCCCGAACCCTACGCCCCGGCCCCCGTGTCCCAGCCCCTCCAGGAGTGGAGGGCAGGTGTACTCCAGGTCACTCCAGGAATGGAGGACAGGTGTACTCCAGGTCACACCGGGAGTGGAGGGCAGGTGTACTCCAGGAGTGGAGGGCAGGTGTACTCGAGGAGTGGAGGGCAGGTGTTGCAATATTCCCATCTCGTGTCCTTCCCTACTGGCTCCATCACCTGGTGTGGCCCGGCTGCTCCCTCCCTCCCAGACTCCCACCTCCCCTTCCTCACCATTCCACCTCCTCCTCCCACCCACCTACCATCCCTCTCACTCCCTTCACCCCCCCATTCCCCTACTCCCCGTGTTCCCCTGCGACCTACCATCTCATCATATACCCTGGCCAGGGCTGGACACTGCTGATCACAGCTGGACACTTGTTGGCCATCGTTGGCCACCGCTGCTGGCCAGGGCTGGTCACCGCTGCTGGCCAGGGCTGGGCGAGTTTAAGCAGTCAGGCGGGTAATTGCCTCAGGGTCGTGCTCCAGCCAGGTTCTCTGATCACCAGTAACCCATAAAGCAAACCACACCGGTATATCCATGTATGGAAATTATCATATATATATATATATATATATATATATATATATATATATATATATATATATATATATATATATATATATGCTCCCTGATTAACAACCAGGCCCCACAGACCTTTACGTGGGTTCCCCCGGATGCTTCCCTTATCTTGGTTAAATCCACTGACAGCACGTCGACCCCGGTATACCACATCATTCCAGTTCACTCTATTCCTTGCACGTCTTTCACCCTCCTGCATGTTCAGGCCCCGATCGCTCAAAATCTTTTTCACCCCATCCTTCCACCTCCAATTTGGTCTCCCGCTTCTCCTCGTTCCCTCCACCTCTGACACATATATCCTCTTTGTCAATCTTTCCTCACTCATTCTCTCCATGTGACTAAACCATTTCAACACACCTTCTTCTGTTCTCTCAACCACACTCTTTTTATTACCACACATCTTACTTACCCTCTCATTACTTACTCTACGAAACCACCTCACACCACATATTGTCCTCAAACATTTCATTTCCAACACATCCACCCTCCTCCGCACCTCATCTACAGCTCATGCCTCGTATTCATACATCATTGTTATGACTACTGCATCTTCAGCCATACCCATTTTCGCCATCCCAGATAAGGAGCTCCTTTTCCATAGATTTTTCAATGCTCCCCGAACCTTCGCCCCCTCACCCACCCTGTGACTCACTCCGTTTCCATGTTTTCATTCGCTGCTATGTCAACCCTAAGGTACTTAAAAGGCTTTACTTCCTCCAAATCATCTCCACTCAAACTCACAACTCACCTAATCTATTGCTCAGTCTTGTTAGACTTTATAACCTTCCTTTATCCACAATCGCTCTCGACGTTATCCTTTCGCACAATCTCCCAGTTTTAAACACCAACTTCTGCAGTTTCTCACTCTATTTTCCCTTTCAGTTGCAGCTTCACTTCGCAGTTCCACTACTCACTACCCTTTCTAACCTGCCCATATCTCACCTTCCGCATGTTACACACTTCTCTCGCACATGCCACCACTGCCTCCTTAAATACCTCCCGTTCCTCATCCACTCCCCTTGCTTCGTCTACTCTCGCCTTTTGCCATCCTACACACAATCTCTCGTAGTACTTCTTCACACAAGTCTCTTTTATAACTTTACTTACCTTTACCATTCTCTTCTCACCCTTATCGTTTCCTGTTTTCCGAAAACCTTTACAAATATTCACCGTCGCCACCACCAGGTTATGATCAGACATCCCACCAGCTGCTCCTCTCCGCACATTCACATCCATGAGTCTCTCTTCTGTCCGCCTATCAATTAGTATATCTTTCTTACTCACCCAAATATATATGTGTCATATCCTCCTTCTAAGCCAGGTATTTTCAACCACCAGACCATTTTTCAGCACATAACCTTACAAGCTGAACGCCATTTCCATTCACCTCACACTGAATACCCTGTGTCCCTCAATTGTAGCGTCATTTTCGCATTCAAATCAGCTATCTCTTCTCATCTTTAATCTTGGTTACATCCATACACATTCAGACACTCCAGCCTGAGCCTTTGAGGAGGATGAGCTCTCCTCGCTTGGCTTATTCGTATGTTCCATCTTTCAGAAACTGATGTTCACGATGGGGGGGGGGGGTCCAAAACCCCCTTCCACACCTCTTAGTCGCTTTCTACGAAACGCAGTGATAAGGAAGCATACGGGCTGTGTTTACAGAATTCCCTGTAAAAGCTGTAAAATGTTTTATGTTGGGCAGACTGGTAAGGATCTTTATGTTAGACATAAGCAACATGAACATAGTATTAGAACACGACAAGAATCAAATGTTTTGTTTAATCATGTTGAAAATTATGACCATTGTATTGACTGGAGTAACGCTAGTTCGGCTATTAACTGTAACTCCTTTACTATGAGAAATGTCATTGAGTCTTCTATTATTACATACACAAAGAATGGTAACATTAATATTCGTGAAGGTCGTTACAAACTGGATAGCTTTGTCGTGGGCAACATTTATAAACGGTTCCACATAATAATAAAATTTTATGACAGGCTTGATGCCAGACCCGAACACCACCATCCGGTAACGCTTGTTTACCAGTGGCGTCTTTGCTACGTCTCCTCCTTGTATATCAACAGACTGTCCTACGTCTTCTATCTGATTGTTGTATCTCCCCTAGGAATGTGATCATTACATGAAAGTGCACCTGGTAACTTATAGTTCCACTTTCCTCCTGGTTATCAGCGTATATATATATATATATATATATATATATATATATATATATATATTATGTGTGTGTGTGTGTGTGTGTGTGTGTGTGTGTGTGTGAAGGCAAATGAAATAGGAAACTGCAGGGTGTAAAGCCAAAACCTGCGCTTTTTCATTATCGAAAAACGTGTAATCTGAAATACGCCACAAAAGTCTGGTTCACTCGAACTTTTTCTGTTTGATGTTTAACGTCAAACTGTCAGAGCTGACACGTACAGCGAAGATCCAATATATGTGGGATCAGGCAGGGGTATTGCTGGGTCCTCTACTGTTCTAGTTTGACTGACTGACTGTACATGCAACGGTGGAGGTACGTTCATGTACACATACACCGGCATACATGTACAGAGTAACAACAACAACAACAACAACAACTACAATGATGATTTTGATAATGATAATAATAATGATAATGATAATACTACCACTAATAATAATAATAACAACAATAATAATAATAATAATAATAATGATAATAATAATAACAATAATGATAATGATAATAATAATAATAATAATAATAATAATAATCATTATAATAATAATAATAATAATAATAATAATAATAATAATAATAATGATAATAATAATGATAATAATAATGATAATAATAATAATGATAATGATAATGATAATAATAATAATAGTAATAGCAACAATAATGATAATAATAAAGATAATGATAATAATAACAATAATGATTAGAATAGTAATAATAATAATAATGATAATAATAATGATAATAATGATAAAAATAATAATAATAATAATAATATTAATAATAATAATAATAATAATAATAATAATGATAATGATAATAATAATGATAACAATAATAATGATAATAATA
The DNA here is from genome assembly GCF_036320965.1 of Panulirus ornatus. Classification (NCBI taxonomy): domain Eukaryota; kingdom Metazoa; phylum Arthropoda; class Malacostraca; order Decapoda; family Palinuridae; genus Panulirus; species Panulirus ornatus. The sequence continues at coordinate 94,902,835 of NC_092225.1, forward strand.
ATAATAATGATAATGATAGTAATGATAATACCGCTACTGATGATAATACTGATACTGTTACTACGAACAATAAAGACAATTATAATGGTCAACGGTTCATCTGACGAATAGAAAATGCACACGGTACAGAGTGTGGCATAGCAAGGTCAGGGAGGAGGACATACAGACAGTCTTTGACACGGACACAGCTGGCTGGCACTGTGCTGAGTACTGATGAGTTTCACAGCGGTGCGGGATGAGGCTGTCCTCGGAGAGGTCAGCACGACTTCGAAGCTCGTTCTAGGCGGCGAACTGCAACTACGGGACGAGGGATCTCTGGTGGAAGGAGGTGACGGTGGCGGTGATGGTGGCGCCTTATGACACAGGTGGTGTTCAGTGAGGGGACCTACGATGATCTTGTCTAGTTCTTCACCTTCCCCAGCAGCCCCTGCTGTGTGGTGGGCCGGGAGGAAGGTCGAGAAGGGGAGGTCACAAAGGGGGGAAAGCTTGAGAGGAATGGACGATGTGTATGGACGATCTTCGGGCCCATGTGTCATGAGGCTTCTGAAGAGATGTCGAGACGGTAGGAGGAGGAGGAGGAGGAAGAGGAGGAGGAGGAGGAGGAGGAGGAGGAGGAGGAGGAGGAGGAGGAGACGTGTTCCTCCCAGCTCTGGTCATCGTGCAGAGCAACCTGGAGGAGGGAGAGAGCTGGTGTGGGAGCCTGGTGGAGCAGGAGGGTGTGTGGGAGAAGGCTGGAGACGTGGCTGACGTGCATAGAAGGAGGAGGCCTGGTGGAGCAGGAGGGTGTGTGGGAGAGTGCTGGAGACGTGGCTGACGTGCATAGAAGGAGGAGGCCTAGTGGAGCAGGAGGGTGTGTGGGAGAAGGCTGGAGACGTGGCTGACGTGCATATGGCTACGGTGTAGGTGTAGCTGACGGTGTGACGCCCTTGGCTGTGGTCCAGGACGGGAGGGTGGTTGTTGAGGGGGGAGGGGGGGCGTTCCAGGGGGGGGGGGACGACGACGACGACGACGGCGACGACGTGTCCAGGAGAAGCTGTCGTCAGCGCTGACACGAACAGTCGTGTTGTTCACCTTCCCCCGTGAGGCAGGTGCGTCCGTCAGGACTGGAAGGTGGAGATGGCCCACTCTGACGACTCGAAGGAAAGTCACACACACACACACACACACACACACACACACACACACACACACACACACACCTGTCCGCCGGCAGGATCACTGTATATACCACCCGTGAAATACAACAACTGTCATATAAATATACTCCGGTAACACCTAGATCCGGGTGGGGGGGGGGGTTTCGAATCCCAGTGAACGTATATATGTATATTTTTTTTTCCGTGTTGCAGGCTCCAGTCACGGACGAAAGTACATATCAAGGCCGGGCCTTAAGTGAAATGTAGAGAGGTACACCAACCCTACACCAGGCTATAGCAGGCTACACCAGCAATACACTAGGCTACACCAGAAATACACTAGGCTACACCAGAAATACACCAGACTACACCAGCACTACACCAACAATACACCAGGCTACACCAGCAATACACTAGGCTACACCAGAAATACACCAGACTACACCAGCACTACACCAACAATACACCAGGCTACACCAGCAATAAATCAGGCTACACCAGCAATACACCAGGCTACACCAGCAATAAATCAGGCTACACCAGCAGTACACCAGGCTACACCAGCAATACACCAACAATACACCAGGCTACACCAGCAATACACCAGGCTACACCAGCAATACACCAGGCTACACCAGCAGTACACCAGGCTACACCAGCAGTACACCAGGCTACACCAGCAATACACCAGGCTACACAGGCATTACAGAAGTACAAAGGGAGAGTCAACAACCTCCACAATGAAGGCATAATTGACCAGAGCCACACAGACGACTCCTTCCTCCCTCTACATTTGCATTTAAATAACATTCATGAACCCTACACATTCATACATACCTATGTACATATATGTATATATATATATATATATATATATATATATATATATATATATATATATATATATATATATATATATATATATATATATATATGGATAGATAGACATACAGATAGATAGATAAATGGATAGATAGACGTAAAGATAGATACATAGACAGATGGATAGATAGATATATAGATAGTTACAGATAGATAGATAGATAGGCAGAAAGATAGATAAGACAGATGAAGAGATAGAGATAGATAGAGGAATAGACAGATGGAGATAGATAGATAGATAGATGGACAGACAGATAGATAGATAGATAGATAGATAGAAAGATAGATAGATAGATAGACACACAGACAGACAGAGAGAGGCAGCAGAAGCGATGAACACACAGGTACATTAAGTGTGTGAAACTTTGATGACCAATCAGTGACTGTCTTTTGACATCACGTGACCCCTAACCTCTCGTGGAAGGGGTGGGGGGGAGTAGGGGGTAGGGGGAGGGGGGGGAGAGGAGGAGGAGAAAGAAAAAGAAAATAACTCGCCGTTGTCAACAAAGCGTTTTGACAGCTTTTTGCCCCCACGCACAGACTGACATTTAAGCTGTTTGAGACCCGCTTAATCCGCCCAGAGCGCAGCACAAGCTTTGTAACTTACCAGTTATCAGATATATATATATATATATATATATATATATATATATATATATGTGTATGTGTGTGTGTGTGTGTGTGTGTGTGTGTGTGTGTATGTGTGTGTGTGTGTGTGTGTGTGTGTATATGCGTGTGTGTGTGTGTGTGTGTGTGTGTGTGTGTGTGTGTGTGTGTGTGTGTGTGTGTGTGTAGTTACAGTTTTTAAAAAGCTGGTGGTGGAGATATAGGGAGCTGTGTGGTGGTACGGTGTGTGTGTGTGTGTGTGTGTGTGTGTGTGTGTGCGCGCGCGCGTGTGCGCGTGGACCAGCGAGAGAGCGGATGTGAGCGGGTGTGGCCATGTTTTCTTCGTTTTTTCCCGGCGCTACCTTTCTAGGTTTTCCAAATCGTGTGCCCTCTTGGGGGATACATAACCTTGATATACCCATTTTCCAAATTCAAAGTTTGTGGAACAGATCAAACTGTGGAGAATACAATGTACAAGAGCCATTTCTAGTTCTGATAAAGGGGGTGTGAATCATGGTTAACGAGCCATCTTGAAATCAACAAAGGTGTTTATTCTCATTTACCATTAGATAAAAATGGCTTGAATTAATTTTACCCTGAATTTTCAACATTCTCTGGGACTAAAACTTTGTACCTATTGTGTTCTTGGTCACTTTTTTTTTGTATTGTCGTATATCTAAATGGCTTTGATTCAAAGGACTTTTGTGTGTGTGAGTGGACGGGGGGATGAAGGGGGAGTTGGGTGGGGGAGTTGGAGGGGGGGAAAAGGCTTTTTCTTACAATTCTAATCATGTAATTGTGGCTGCCATTTCCAAATATGTCTGACCTGTCGATGTAAGGCGCTGGTTTATACAACCCCAGCAGATAGAGATAGATAGATAGATAGATAGATACATGGATGAATAGATAAATAGATATGGAAAGATGGATTAGATGGATTGGTACAGATAGATGGGTAGTCAGATGGAGAGAGGGAGAGAGAGAGAGAGAGAGAGAGAGAGAGAGAGAGAGAGAGAGAGAGAGAGAGAGAGAGAGAGAGAACAGGTAGATTAAAAGATGCATAAGAATAGACAGACAGACAGACAGACAGACAGGTATGCACGACAGGAGTGTAGAGATCCAAACCTCTGTCATTTCATTCTTAAGTTTGGTAGTACAGTCCATACAGTGGTACGTGGAACGGACCATAATCTCTTCATTTGTATGGTCCATATAGTGGTCCGTGGGACGGACCATAATCTCTTCATCTGTATGGTCCATATAGTGGTCCGTGGGACAGACCATAATTCATTTATCTGTACGGTCCATATCGTGATCCGTGGAAGGGATGATAATCTAATAAATAATTTATACAAGAAATAAACTACGTTATCCATACAATAGATGGGTTTGCCAATCGCTGATATCTCAATCTCTAATCATCTGGAGAATGGTTGGGGTGTGAATCATTTTGCGACTGATCATTTGGAGGCTAATCTTTTTTACGAGTGATCATTTGGAGGCTAATCTTTTTACGTGTGATCATTTGGAGGCTAATCTTTTTTACGAGTGATCATTTGGAGGCTAATCTTTTTTACGTGTGATCATTTGGAGGCTAATCTTTTTTACGAGTGATCATTTGGAGGCTAATCTTTTTTACGTGTGATCATTTGGAGGCTAATCTTTTTTACGTGTGATCATTTGGAGGCTAATCTTTTTTACGAGTGATCATTTGGAGGCTAATCTTTTTTACGTGTGATCATTTGGAGGCTAATCTTTTTTACGAGTGATCATTTGGAGGCTAATCTTTTTTACGTGTGATCATTTGGAGGCTAATCTTTTTTACGAGTGATCATTTGGAGGCTAATCTTTTTTACGTGTGATCATTTGGAGGCTAATCTTTTTTACGAGTGATCATTTGGAGGCTAATCTTTTTTACGTGTGATCATTTGGAGGCTAATCTTTTTTACGTGTGATCATTTGGAGGCTAATCTTTTTTACGAGTGATCATTTGGAGGCTAATCTTTTTTACGTGTGATCATTTGGAGGCTAATCTTTTTTACGAGTGATCATTTGGAGGCTAATCTTTTTTACGTGTGATCATTTGGAGGCTAATCTTTTTACGTGTGATCATTTGGAGGCTAATCTTTTTTACGTGTGATCATTTGGAGGCTAATCTTTTTTACGAGTGATCATTTGGAGGCTAATCTTTTTTACGTGTGATCATTTGGAGGCTAATCTTTTTTACGTGTGATCATTTGGAGGCTAATCTTTTTTACGAGTGATCATTTGGAGGCTAATCTTTTTTACGAGTGATCATTTGGAGGCTAATCTTTTTTACGTGTGATCATTTGGAGGCTAATCTTTTTTACGTGTGATCATTTGGAGGCTAATCTTTTTTACGAGTGATCATTTGGAGGCTAATCTTTTTTACGTGTGATCATTTGGAGGCTAATCTTTTTACGTGTGATCATTTGGAGGCTAATCTTTTTTACGTGTGATCATTTGGAGGCTAATCTTTTTACGAGTGATCATTTGGAGGCTAATCTTTTTTACGTGTGATCATTTGGAGGCTAATCTTTTTTACGAGTGATCATTTGGAGGCTAATCTTTTTTACATGTGATCATTTGGAGGCTAATCTTTTTTACGAGTGATCATTTGGAGGCTAATCTTTTTTACGAGTGATCATTTGGAGGCTAATCTTTTTTACGAGTGATCATTTGGAGGCTAATCTTTTTTACGTGTGATCATTTGGAGGCTAATCTTTTTTACGTGTGATCATTTGGAGGCTAATCTTTTTTACGAGTGATCATTTGGAGGCTAATCTTTTTTACGAGTGATCATTTGGAGGCTAATCTTTTTTACGTGTGATCATTTGGAGGCTAATCTTTTTTACGTGTGATCATTTGGAGGCTAATCTTTTTTACGTGTGATCATTTGGAGGCTAATCTTTTTTACGTGTGATCATTTGGAGGCTAATCTTTTTTACGTGTGATCATTTGGAGGCTAATCTTTTTTACGTGTGATCATTTGGAGGCTAATCTTTTTTACATGTGATCATTTGGAGGCTAATCTTTTTTACGTGTGATCATTTGGAGGCTAATCTTTTTTACATGTGATCATTTGGAGGCTAATCTTTTTTACGAGTGATCATTTGGAGGCTAATCTTTTTTACGTGTGATCATTTGGAGGCTAATCTTTTTTACATGTGATCATTTGGAGGCTAATCTTTTTTACGAGTGATCATTTGGAGGCTAATCTTTTTACGACTGATCATTTGGAGGCTAATCTTTTTTACGACTGATCATTTGGAGGCTAATCTTTTTTACGACTGATCATTTGGAGGCTAATCTTTTTACGACTGATCATTTGGAGGCTAATCTTTTTTACGACTGATCATTTGGAGGCTAATCTTTTTTACGAGTGATCATTTGGAGGCTAATCTTTTTACGAGCGATCATTTGGAGGCGATCTTTTTACGAGCGATCATTTGGAGGCGATCTTTTTTAACGAGTAATCATTTTGAGACTGGATCTTGTTTATGTGTAATCATTTGGAGACTGAATTCATTGTGTAATTATCTGGAGACAATGACTTTTATGTGTAATCATTTGGAGACCAATCTATGAGTAATCATTTGGAGACCAATCTATGAGTAATCATTTGGAGACCAATCTATGACCAATCATTTGGAGACCAATCTATGAGTAATCATTTGGAGACCAATCTATGAGTAATCATTTGGAGACCAATCTATGACCAATCATTTGGAGACCAATCTATGAGTAATCATTTGGAGACCAATCTATGAGTAATCATTTGGAGATTGGTAACCGTACATGCCATCACTTTTAGACTGGTTACTTCACGTCTAATCACTTGGAGACTGGTTACTTTATGGGTAATCATCTAGAAACTAGTTACTTCCAGTGTCATTACCCGGATACCAGGCTGGCCGGGGTTGACTATATGTCACCTTCGTTCGTCAAGAAGGCTTGAACCCGGCGACAGAGGAGGACTGTCTGGGATCTATCAAATCCCTCTGCATCCCAGTCTTCCCAAATGGGATTACGACCCATGAAACAAAGGTTTGATGTAATTATCCCTAATCCCTGAAACTGGGAGTTTGTCACTGTAGGTGGATTAGGTATATATATATATATATATATATATATATATATATATATATATATATATATATATATATATATATATGTATATATATATATATATATATATATATATATATATATATATATATATATATATATATATATATATATATATATATATTTATATATATATATATATATATATATATATATATATATATATATATATATATATGTATATATATATATATATATATATATATATATATATATATATGGGCATGTTGGAAAGGGGAGTGAGTGGTGGGGCATGACGTCAAGAGGAAGGTGCAGGGGTTGCAAAAGAGGGCAAATGAAAGCTGGGGTGAGTGAGTATCATTAACCTTCAGGGAGAATAAAATGGTGATGGAAGGTAGTTGATAGTGTACGAAAAACCAGAGAACAAATGGAAATATCGCTGAAGAGGGCAAATCAGGAATAGGTAACAGGCACTGATGGAGTGAGGACGAGATGCAGTGAGAATTCTGAAGGACTGTTGTTTGCTTTGTGATAGGGTAATGATAGGTCGGGGGTGACATGTGAAGTGAGAGAGTCATGGAGAGTGGCTTTGTGAAAAGAGAAGAGGTGGTGAAAGCCTTGCGTAAGATAAAATGGGGCAAGGCGGTATTGGACGGTATTGCATTTGAAATTCCTATGAAGGGCGTGACTGTGTTGCTGATTGGTTAGTTAGGATTTTCATTGTATGTATGGATGGTGGTGTGGAGCGTGAGGATTGGCAGAATGCTTGTATGCAAGGGGAACAAAGGTGAGTGTTCAAATCGCAGAGGTATAAGTCTGTTGATTGTACCTGGTAAATTGTGTGGGAGGGGAGTGATTGAGAGGGTGAAGGCATGTACAGAACATCGGACTGGGGTAGAGCAGTGTGGTTTCAGAAGTAGTAGAGGATATGTTGATCAGGTGTCTGCTTTAAAGAGTGTGTGTGTGTGTGTGTGTGTGTGTGTGTGTGTGTGTGTGTGAGAGAGAGAGAGAGAGAAATACTTTTAGAGAGAAACAGAATTACTTGTCTGTGGCATTTAAGGATCTGGAAAAAGCATATGACACGTTCTATAAAGGTGCCTAGTTGAAGGTCTCATGGTTATATGTATGGTGTGAGAGGAGAGCTGCTGGCAGCAATGAGATGTTTTTCAAAGGAATGTAAGGCATGTGTACGAGTAGGAAGAAATGAGAGTGAATGGTTCCAAGTGAGGGTCGGTCTGCGGCAGGATGTGTGTGTGATGTATCCATGGTTGTATAATTTGTTTATGGAGTGGGTGGTAAGGAAGGTGGATGCAAGTCATGGAGAGAGAGGTAAGCATGCAGTATGTAGGGGGGGGGGGGAGAATGAGGGGGAGGGGGAACTTCGGTTGTGATTCGAGTGCTGTTTGCTGATGACACAGCACTGGTGGCAGATTCGAGTGCGAAACTGTAAGACTTGGTGGCTGAGTCTGGAAGTGTGTGTGTGTGTGTGTGTGTGTGTGTGTGTGTGTGTGTGTGTGTGTGTGTGTGTGTGTGTGTGTGAAAAGAGAGTGTAGAGAGTAAATGCGCATAAAAGCAAGGTTATTAAATTCAGCAGAGTAAAGGGACGGGATAATTGGGGGTTTGAGTTTGAATGGAGAAAATTTGGTGGAAGTGAAGTGTTTTAGATACCTGGGAGTGGACACGGTGGCGAATGGAACTAAGGAAGCGGGAATGAGTCATAGGGTGGGGGAGAGCACTGAAGAATGTGTGGAACAAGGGGTCGCACAAGAGATGGGGATGTGTATATGAGGGTGGAAGTCCTGGAAATGAGATGTTTGAGGACAATATGTGGTGTGAGGTGGTTTGATCGAGTAAGTAATGAAAGGGTAAGAGAGATGTGTGGTAATAAAAAAGATGTGGTTGAGAGAGCAGAGGAGGGTGTGTTGAAATGGTTTGGTCACATGGAGAGAATGAGTGAGGAAAGATTGACAAAGAGGATATATGTGTCAGATGTGGAGGGAAATAGGAGAAGTGGAAGACCAAACTGGAGGTGGAAGGATGGAGTGAGAAATATTTTGAGCGATCAGGGCCTGAACATACAGGAGGGTGAAAGGCATGCAAGAATAGAGTGAATTGAAACGATGTGGTATACCGGGGTCGACGTGCTGTCAATGGATTGAACCAGGGCATGTGAAGCGTCTGGGGTAAACCATGGAAAGGTCTGTGGGGCCTGGATGTGGAAAGGGAGCTGTGGTTTCGGTGCATTGCAAATGACGGCTAGAGAATGGACGAGGGCGAAACGCTGTCTTTTTCGTCTGTTACTGGCGTTACCTCGCTAACGCGGAAAACAGCGATCTACTATGAATGTAAACATACATATCCAGTCTTCTGCAGTTGTGAGGTCAAAGGTCGAGGGAGTGACCCCCTCCAAATAGATCCTTTAATGATTCTGGATTATATAATTACTTCTGGAAAATGAAAAAACGTAATTAAGAGATTAAAAAGAGAGTCCGCATAATTAAATCAGGCCAGCCAGATGAGAGTGAAGCGATGGTAAATAATGATAATTAAGCCGACAGAATATTGATTCATGGATAATCCATTTGAGAAATAATAAAATAAATGCATTACTACTGACTCATTAGCATATAATCATAAAAGCATACAGGGATATAGGAATATGCCTCTTATATGAGAGATATGATGGGTTATGTATCATGGGTAATGTTATATAAAGATATGCAATATGGGTAATGATATATATATATATATATATATATATATATATATATATATATATATATATATATATATATATATATATATATATATGCGTGTGGGAGGAGAGGAAAGTGATTGGTTCTCGGTGAATGTGGGTTTGCGGCAGGGGTGTGTGATGTCTCCATGGTTGTTTGGTTTGTTTGTGGATGGGGTTGTTAAGGAGGTGAATCCAGGAGTTTTGGAGAGAGGGGCAAGTGTGGGGTCTGTTGGGGATGAGAGAGCTTGGGAAGTGAGTGATACAGCGCTGGTGGCTGATTCATGTGAGAAACTGCAGAAGCTGGTGGCTGATTCATGTGAGAAACTGCAGAAGCTGGTGACTGAGTTTGGTGGGGTGTGTGAGGGAGGAAAGTTAGGAGTAAATGTGGGTGGGAGCAGGGTAATTGGGTGCAGTACGGTTGGGGGTCAAGTCAATTGGGAGGTGGGTTTGAATGAAGAAAGACTGGAGGAAGTGGAGTGTTTTGGGTGTCTGGGAGTGGATCTGGCAGCGGATGGAACCGTGGAAGCGGAGGTGGATCATGGGGTGGGGGAGGGGGCGGAAATTCTGGGAGCCTTGAAGAATGTGTGGAGGTCGAGAACATTATCTCGGACAGCGGGAGTGGGTGTGTTTGAAGGAATAGTGGTTCCAACAATGTTGTATGGTTGCGAGGCGTGGGCAGGAGGATGGATGTGCTGGAGGTGGGATGTTTGAGGACAATGTGTGGTGTGAGGTGGTTTGATCGAGTAAGTAACGTAAGGGTAAGAGAGATGTGTGGAAATAAAAAGAGCGTGGTTGAGAGAGCGGAAGAGGGTGTTTTGAAGTGGTTTGGGCACATGGAGAGAATGAGTGAGGAGAGATTGACCAAGAGGATATATGTGTCGGAGGTGGAGGGAACGAGAAGTGGGAGACCAAATTGGAGGTGGAAAGATGGAGTGAAAGGGATTTTGTGTGGTCGGGGCCCGAACATGCAGGAGGGTGAAAGGAGGGCGAGGAATAGAGTGAATGGGATCGATTTGGTATACCAGGGTTGACGTGCTGTCAGTGGATTGAATCAGGGCATGTGAAGCGTCTGGGGTAAACCATGGAAAGCTGTGTAGGTATGTATATTTGCGTGTGTGGACGTATGTATATACATGTGTATGGGGGTGGGTTGGGCCATTTCTTTCGTCTGTTTCCTTGCGCTACCTCGCAAACGCGGGAGACAGCGACAAAGCAAAAAAAAAAAAAAAGAAAAATATATATATATATATATATATATATATATATATATATATATATATATATATATATATATATATATATTATGGATAATGATAGATAAAGATATATATCACGGATAACGATGGATAAAGATATGAATTTGGATAACGTTGGATACATAATACACATCATGGGTATTGATGGATGAAAACACACATGGATAATGATGTATAAAGATATACAAAATGGATAACGATGCATAAAGATACACAGTGTGGATACTGACGTAACGATACGTTATGCGTAAGGACAGACGAATACACACCATGGATAACGAGAGATAAAGATAACAGAATATGCACAACATATCGCTCGCGGTTATCTTTATTCGCTGACGAATTCATCCGACCTCCTTTGCCTTATCTCTTATCTAACCTCCCTCCCCCAAGAGACCCACGGCTAACTCTCACGGTAATGCTAGCCACTGTCTCCATAATGTTATCTAGAGATAAAGAACTTTCTCTCTCTCTCTCTCTCTCTCTCTCTCTCTCTCTCTCTCTCTCTCTCTCTCTTTATCTGCCGTCGGTCGTCCTAAGAAAGAAAGGGCGGCGGGTCCACCACTCAGCAAAATCTCTCTCTCTCTCTCTCTCTCTCTCTCTCTCTCTCTCTCTCCCGCCTAGTGTTATCTTGGTGACGTCAGAAGGCCAGGGATGTTATCGTAACCTTCTCGTGCGTTTGTGGCGTCATCCCTCCACGAGTCACAGTGTGTTATCTTGATGCTATCTCTCGTTGGGTCACAGAGACGTTAGGATAACGACTCTCATCAGTCACGGTGTTATCTTGATCTCTCATGAGGATCAGTGTTATCTTGATGCCTCTGTCATGAGTCAGTGTTATCTTGATGCCTCTGTCATGAGTAACAGTGTTATCTTGATGCCTCTGTCATGAGTCACAGTGTTATCTTGATGCCTCTGTCATGAGTCACAGTGTTATCTTGATGCCTCTGTCATGAGGATCAGTGTTATCTTGATGCCTCTGTCATGAGTCAGTGTTATCTTGATGCCTCTGTCATGAGTCTCAGTGTTATCTTGATGCCTCTGTCATGAGTCACAGTGTTATCTTGATGCCTCTGTCATGAGTCACAGTGTTATCTTGATGCCTCTGTCATGAGGATCAGTGTTATCTTGATGCCTCTGTCATGAGTCAGTGTTATCTTGATGCCTCTGTTATGAGTCACAGTGTTATCTTGATGCCTCTGTCATGAGTCACAGTGTTATCCTGATGCCTCTGTCATGAGTCACAGTGTTATCTTGATGCCTCTGTCATGAGTCACAGTGTTATCTTGATGCCTCTGTCATGAGTCACAGTGTTATCTTGATGCCTCTGTCATGAGTCACAGTGTTATCTTGATGCCTCTGTCATGAGTCACAGTGTTATCTTGATGCCTCTGTCATGAGGATCAGTGTTATCTTGATGCCTCTGTCATGAGTCACAGTGTTATCTTGATGCCTCTGTCATGAGTCACAGTGTTATCTTGATGCTTCTGTCATGAGTCACAGTGTTATCTTGATGCCTCTGTCATGAGTCACAGTGTTATCTTGATGCCTCTGTCATGAGTCAGTGTTATCTTGATGCCTCTGTCATGAGTCACAGTGTTATCTTGATGCCTCTGTCATGAGTCACAGTGTTATCCTGATGCCTCTGTCATGAGTCACAGTGTTATCTTGATGCCTCTGTCATGAGTCACAGTGTTATCTTGATGCCTCTGTCATGAGTCACAGTGTTATCTTGATGCCTCTGTCATGAGTCACAGTGTTATCTTGATGCCTCTGTCATGAGTCACAGTGTTATCTTGATGCCTCTGTCATGAGGATCAGTGTTATCTTGATGCCTCTGTCATGAGTCACGGTGTTATCTTGATGCCTCTGTCATGAGTCACAGTGTTATCTTGATGCCTCTGTCATGAGTCACAGTGTTATCTTGATGCCTCTGTCATGATTCACATTGTTATCTTGATGCCTCTGTCATGAGTCACAGTGTTATCTTGATGCCTCTGTCATGAGTCACAGTGTTATCTTGATGCCTCTGTCATGATTCACAGTGTTATCTTGATGCCTCTGTCATGAGTCACAGTGTTATCTTGATGCCTCTGTCATGAGTCACAGTGTTATCTTGATGCCTCTGTCATGAGTCACAGTGTTATCTTGATGCCTCTGTCATGAGTCACAGTGTTATCTTGATGCCTCTGTCATGAGTCACAGTGTTATCTTGATGCCTCTGTCATGAGTCACAGTGTTATCTTGATGCCTCTGTCATGAGTCACAGTGTTATCTTGATGCCTCTGTCATGAGTCACAGTGTTATCTTGATGCCTCTGTCATGAGGAACAGTGTTATCTTGATGCCTCTGTCACAGCAGGTCAACAGATACAGCCAGGTCACAACATGTCAGTGATAACCAGGTTAGCAACAATAACCAGGTTACACCAGCGTTGCAACAGTCACCAGGCCACACACACCAGGTCAGTAATCATCACCAGGTCACACACATCAGCTCAGCAATCATCACCAGGTCACACACACACACATCAGGTCAGCAATCATCACCAGGTCACACACATCAGCTCAGCAATCATCACCAGGTCACACACACACACATCAGGTCAGCAATCATCACCAGGTCACACACACACACATCAGGTCAGCAATCATCACCAGGTCACACACATCAGCTCAGCAATCATCACCAGGTCACACACACACACATCAGGTCAGCAATCATCACCAGGTCACACACATCAGCTCAGCAATCATCACCAGGTCACACACACACACATCAGGTCAGTAATCATCACCAGGTCACACACATCAGCTCAGCAATCATCACCAGGTCACACACACACACATCAGGTCAGCAATCATCACCAGGTCACACACACCAGCTCAGCAATCATCACCAGGTCACACACATATCAGGTCAGCAGTCATCACCAGGTCACACACATCAGGTCAGCAATCATCACCAGGTCACACAGCTCAGAAATCATCACCAGGTCACACACCAGCTCAGCAATCATCACCAGGTCCCACACACATCAAGTCAGCAATGATCACCAGGTCACACACACACACATCAGGTCAGCAATCATCACCAGGTCACACACACACATCAGGTCAGCAATGATCACCAGGTCACACACACACACATCAGGTCAGCAATCATCACCAGGTCACACACACACATCAGGTCAGCAATGATCACCAGGTCACACACACACACATCAGGTCAGCAATCATCACCAGGTCACACACACACACACACACACACACACACACACACACACACATCAGGTCAGCAATCATCACCAGGTCACACACACACACATCAGGTCAGCAATCATCACCAGGTCACACACACACATCAGGTCAGCAATGATCACTAGGTCACACACACACACATCAGGTCAGCAATCATCACCAGGTCACACACATCAGCTCAGCAATCATCACCAGGTCACACACACACACATCAGGTCAGCAATCATCACCAGGTCACACACACACACATCAGGTCAGCAATCATCACCAGGTCACACACACCAGCTCAGCAATCATCACCAGGTCACACACATCAGGTCAGCAATCATCACCAGGTCACACACATCAGCTCAGCAATCATCACCAGGTCACACAAACACACATCAGGTCAGCAATCATCACCAGGTCACACACATCAGGTCAGCAATCATCACCAGGTCACACACACACACATCAGGTCAGCAATCATCACCAGGTCACACACACACACACCAGGTCAGCAATGCAGTAACAGGTCCCAGGGCATCAGGTTACCGGGGTGGGAATTGTTATTATAACTTTGTTCAGAATGAAAACCCAGGTCATAAATCTAGCAGATAACCCCACACACACACAATCCCCCTTCTCAACAATGATCTATCCCTCTTCTATCCTTCACCCTATCCCCTATCCTCTATCCTTCCCACTATCCTCTATCCGTCACCCTATCCCCTATCCTTCCCCTTATCCCTTATCCTTCCCCCTATCCTCTATCCTTCACCCTATCCCCTATCCTTCCCCCTATCCTCTCTTCTTCCCCCTAGCCTCTGTCCTTCACCCTATCCTCTATCCTTCTCCCTATCCTCTATCCTTCCCCGTATCCTCTATCCTTCACCCTATCCCCTATGCATCCCCCGATCCCCTATCCTTCACCCTATCCTCTATCCTTCCCCCATCCCCTATCCTTCATTCTATCCTCTACCCTTCCCCCTATCCTCTATCCTTCCCCCTATCCTCTATCCTTCCCCCTATCCTCTATCCTTCCCACTATCCTCTATCCTTCCCCCTATCCTCTATCCTTCCCCATCCCCTATCCTTCCCCCTATCCTCTATCCTTCCCACTATCCTCTATCCTTCCCCCTATCCTCTATCCTTCCCCCTATCCCCTATCCTTCCCCCTATCCTCTATCCTTCCCCCTATCCTCTATCCTTCCCCCTATCCTCTATCCTTCCCACTATCCTCTATCCTTCCCCCTATCCTCTATCCATCCCCCTATCCCCTATCCTTCACACTATCCTCTATCCTTCCCCCTGTCCTCTATCCTTCCCACTATCCTCTATCCTTCACCCTATCCCCTATGCATCCCCCGATCCCCTATCCTTCACCCTATCCTCTATCCTTCCCCCATCCCCTATCCTTCATTCTATCCTCTATCCTTCCCCCTATCCTCTATCCTTCCCCCTATCCTCTATCCTTCCCCCTATCCTCTGTCCTTCCCACTATCCTCTATCCTTCCCCCTATCCTATATCCTTCCCCCATCCCCTATCCTTCCCCCTATCCTCTATCCTTCCCCCATCCCTTATCCTTCCCCCTATCCTCTATCCTTCACCCTATCCCCTATCCATCCCCCTATCCCCTATCCTTCACACTATCCTCTATCCTTCCCCCTATCCTCTATCCTTCCCACTATCCTCTATCCTTCACACTATCCTCTATCCTTCCCCTATACTCTATCCTTCGCCCCATCCTCTATCCTTCCCCCTATCCTCTATCCTTCCCACTATCCTCTATCCTTCCCACTATCCTCTATCCTTCCCCTATAATCTATCCTTCCCCCTATCCTCTATCCTTCCCCCTATCCTTCCCACTAACCCCTATCCTTCCCCCTGTCCCCTGTCAATTCACAATTCTTGACCTTCGAACTCCCTCTCATTCTTGGCTGACCCACACATTATGTGATTATCTCTTCAGCTGGGTATAAGTTCCGCTGTTCCGTTTTCTTTATCCTGTCGTTCTCACGCCTGGGTGCACACACACACACACACACACACACACACACACACAAGATCATGCACGGGTCCAGGTTCGAATCTTCGGCTCGTCATTCGGCTCAAAGACCAACCTAGCCTTTCATCCTTGCCTCGGGGTTTGTCGATGAATGGGTACCTAGTTTATATATATATATATATATATATATATATATATATATATATATATATATATATATATATATATATATATATATATATCCTCCCCTCTCGTTTTTTTTTCTTTTTAATTTTCCAAAAGAAGGAACAGAGAATTGGGCCAGGTGAGGGTATTCCCTCAAAGGCCCAGTCCTCTGTTCTTAACGCTACCTCGCTAATGCGAGAAATGGCGAACAGTTTGAAAGAAAAAAAAGAAAATATATATATATATATATTATCCCTGGGGATAGGGGAGAAAGAATACTTCCCACGTATTCCCTGCGTGTCGTAGAAGGCGACTAAAAGGGGAGGGAGCGGGGGGCTGGAAATCCTCCCCTCTTTTTTTTTTTTTTCCAAAAAAAGGAACAGAGAAGGGGGCCAGGTGAGGATGTTCCCTCAGAGGCCCAGTCCTCTGTTCTTAACGCTACCTTGCTGAAGCGGGAAATGGCGAATAGTTTGAAAAAAAAAAAAAAAAAAAAATATATATATATATATATATATATATATATATATATATATATATATATATATATATATATATATATATATATATATATATATGTGTGTGTGTGTGTGTGTGTGTGTGTGTGTGTGTGTGTGTGTGTTCGTAATCCTCAAAGGATGGACCTTACACCAACACAGCTCATCACACGAGACCACAGCTCAGCGCTTCCCTCCTCTCGTCCACTCAGCTCGGCCCAGGCACCGGGGGAGCCAATCAAAACATTTCCAGAAAGGCTTCTAGTTGCGTGAGTGGGCGAGGACGCCCTGTGCTACCAAGCGACACTGGGCGAGAGACCCGCGCGACCGTGGCTGCCGGTCTAATAAGAGACTATGCCGTTGCGCTGCCGGTCGCTGGCTGCTAGCAGTCAGAATCAGCCAGGGAGGCGACCAGACCTCAACATTAACTTGCGATTAAAGAACAGGATTTCGTATATACATATATATATATATATATATATATATATATATATATATATATACGTTGGAAAGGATCACAATTTTGCGCGTGATCAAGATATTACTATGAGTCCACGGGGGAAAATGAAACACGTTAAGTTCCCAAGTGCACTTTCGTGTCATAATCACATGATCATCAGGGGAGACACAAGAAAGAAATATAAGTCATTTGATATACATCGAAGAGACGAAGCTAGGACGCCATTTGGTGAACATGTGATTGGACGTTGTGTTGACCTCAACACTACCACACGCCCTACCTGTTGTGTTGACCCCAACACTACCACACACCCTACCGGTTGTGTTGACCTCAACACTACCACACGCCCTACCTGTTGTGTTGACCTCAACACTACCACACACCCTACCTGTTGTGTTGACCTCAACACTACCACACACCCTACCTGTTGTGTTGACCTCAACACTACCACACGCCCTACCTAAACCCTGAGCAGTTTGCGGTGACGACCCTGGCAGCTGGTAGAGGACCTTACCACTGAGCCAACCAGCTTATGGTCGAACGGAAGGGCGGCTCTGGTTTGCCAAAGAGAATTGATGATAAGATTACTTCATTTCAAAACGACTTACTGATAAGATAACCAGCTGCTGATATATATATATATATATATATATATATATATATATATATATATATATATATATATATATATATATATATATATATTTTCCCTGGGGATAGGGGAGAAAGAATACTTCCCACGTATTCCCTGCGTGTCGTAGAAGGCGACTAAAAGGGAAGGGAGCGGGGGGCTGGAAATCCTCCCCTCTCGTTTTTTTTTTTTTTTTTTTTTTTTTCCAAAAGAAGGAACAGAGAAGAGGTCCAGGTGAGGATATTCCCTCAAAGGCCCAGTCCTCTGTTCTTAACGCTACCTCGCTATCGCGGGAAATAGCGAATAGTATGAAAAAAAAAAAAAAAAAAATATATATATATATATATATATATATATATATATATATATCCATAAACAAATTAATGGATATATATATATATATATATATATATATATATATATATATATATATATATATATATATTTTTTTTTTTTTTTTTTTTTTTCATACTATTCGCTATTTCCCGCGATAGCGAGGTAAATGCAAGAGTCCTGGAAAGAGGGGCAAGTATGAAGTCCGTTGGGGATGAGAGAGCTTGGGAAGTGAGTCAGTTGTTGTTCGCTGATGATACAGCGCTGGTGGCTGATTCATGTGAGAAACTGCAGAAGCTGGTGACTGAGTTTGGTAAAGTGTGTGGAAGAAGAAAGTTAAGAGTAAATGTGAATAAGAGCAAGGTTATTAGGTACAGTAGGGTTGAGGGTCAAGTCAATTGGGAGGTGAGTTTGAATGGAGAAAAACTGGAGGAAGTGAAGTGTTTTAGATATCTGGGAGTGGATCTGTCAGCGGATGGAACCATGGAAGCGGAAGTGGATCATAGGGTGGGGGAGGGGGCGAAAATTTTGGGAGCCTTGAAAAATGTGTGGAAGTCGAGAACATTATCTCGGAAAGCAAAAATGGGTATGTTTGAAGGAATAGTGGTTCCAACAATGTTGTATGGTTGCGAGGCGTGGGCTATGGATAGAGTTGTGCGCAGGAGGATGGATGTGCTGGAAATGAGATGTTTGAGGACAATGTGTGGTGTGAGGTGGTTTGATCGAGTAAGTAACGTAAGGGTAAGAGAGATGTGTGGAAATAAAAAGAGCGTAGTTGAGAGAGCAGAAGAGGGTGTTTTGAAATGGTTTGGGCACATGGAGAGAATGAGTGAGGAAAGATTGACCAAGAGGATATATGTGTCGGAGGTGGAGGGAACGAGGAGAAGAGGGAGACCAAATTGGAGGTGGAAAGATGGAGTGAAAAAGATTTTGTGTGATCGGGGCCTGAACATGCAGGAGGGTGTAAGGAGGGCAAGGAATAGAGTGAATTGGAGCGATGTGGTATACAGGGGTTGACGTGCTGTCAGTGGAGTGAATCAAGGCATGTGAAGCGTCTGGGGTAAACCATGGAAAGCTGTGTAGGTATGTATATTTGCGTGTGTGGACGTGTGTATGTACATGTGTATGGGGGGGGGGGGGGGGGGTTGGGCCATTTCTTTCGTCTGTTTCCTTGCGCTACCTCGCAAACGCGGGAGACAGCGACAAAGTATAAAAAAAAAATATATATATATATATATATATATATATATATATATATATATATATATATATATATATATATATATATATATGGCCTTGAGAGTTAGGTATATGCGTACTTGAGGCTCCTATATATATATACGCACTTGAGTCTTGAGTGCGTCAAAGCAAGAGCAGGAGGAGGAGGAGGAGGAGGAAGGGGGAAAGAGAAGGAGCAGGGCTCAGAGGAGCGTAAGTGGTCTATTGAAAACTTTTAAACTAAAACTTTTGAAGGAAAAAATTAATACCATTCACTAACCTGAGGGGGAGGGGTGGTGTGGTGGAAGAGGGGGAAGGGAGAATAAAGTTTCAAAAGAACATTATCATATAAAATTATTCATCAAAGGCATTTTGCTAAATATCATTATAATGAGGTGGTTGTAAACGGTGGCGAGAGCGAAAGTTCTAATCGGCTTTGTGGGCGAAGTTCAAAACATTCCCCTCTACTGGTATGCTACTGGGGGATCTTGTGTTGCATGAGGGACTTTGTGTTGCATGTTTCTACACACACACACACACACACACACACACACACACACACACAGACTGCCAGCAACACTTGTGGACCCGTGGCCATCTTATGGCACCGCCAGCAACACTTGTGGACCGGTGACCATCTTCTGGTGCCTCCAGCAACACTTGTGGACCCGTGGCCATCTTATGGCACCGCCAGCAACACTTGTGGACCGGTGACCATCTTCTGGTGCCTCCAGCAACACTTGTGGACCCGTGATCATCTTCCGGTACCTCCAGCAACACTTGTGGACCGGTGATCTTCTTCCGGTACCTCCAGCAACACTTGTGGAGCCGTGACCAT
Source organism: Panulirus ornatus (assembly GCF_036320965.1). NCBI lineage: Eukaryota > Metazoa > Arthropoda > Malacostraca > Decapoda > Palinuridae > Panulirus > Panulirus ornatus. The sequence continues at coordinate 94,922,949 of NC_092225.1, forward strand.
CTTATGGTACCGCCAGCAACACACGAGCCACCTCTCCATGGCTTTCCCTCCTCCCCCGGCCAAAGATGCCGTCAACGCCTCCGACTCCATTGTCCTTCCCTCCTCCTCCTCCTCCTCCTCCGCGGTCGTCGTGCCCTCTCCCCTCCTCTCCTCCGCTCGGCATTTGGCTCCGCGGTGTGTTCTCTCTCTCTCTCTCTCTCTCTCTCTCTCTCTCTCTCTCTCTCTCTCTCTCTCTCTCTCTCTCTCACCCAGGGGGCTTGAACTGCATGGGGTTCGAAATCCTGGTCCCACAGGGCAGTCGGCCCACACTACAAGATAACAACCACAAAATAACAACCACAAAATAACAACATCCACAAATAACAACCACACACACTAAACCTCTGAACATCGCTGCCACGTACAGAGAGCGCCATGCCATTGACACAACCTGCTTTCACAACAGGTGTTACAAACCTCATTTACGACATCACTTACGCCGAGGACCCAGTGACAGTGTGCTTGACGCCCCCCGCCCTTGTATGTCTGGCTGCTGGTTGACAAGGCTGGTTACACTATACGTAATGCTGTCTTACACGTTCACACCGCGTTGTGCAACCCTGGACAGGAAGGGAGAATGCGTGGAAGGTCAAAGGTCGTGGCCTTCGTGAGGATTCTCCATATACGTGTGTGTGTATGTGTGTGTGTGTGTGTGTGTGTGTGTGTAATAAAGATAATAATAATAATAATAATAATAATAATAATAATAATAATAATAATAATAATGATAATAATAATGATAATAATAGTAATAATAATAATGATAATGATAATAATAATAATAATGATAATAATGATAATAATAATAATAATTTACTGCTTATTGAACTAAATACAGCGAAAAAGGAAAACCACACAAATAATTTGCACAGTACTGACAGAGTGCCTATGCAAAGGTGTGTGTGTGTGTGTGGGGGGGGGGGGGGGGGGGGGAATCAGATAGTCCTCACAGAAAACGTGAGGTGGCAGTCTACTGGTTGTTGATGACAGTGTAGATAGGTCAGATAACACGAGTCCTGACAGCTCTTAACGGGGTTATCCACTTATCGTCACCTGAGATGAAAACAGGTCGACAGTGCAGGAGGGCACCTCCCCCACACACACACCTCTCCCTCTGGCTCAACTCCCGGCAGGTGAAATGATAGGAACAAAACCCCATGGGACCTGCTGATAACATACTACCATGGAGATTCTATAGGAAAGCGTGACTGAAAGGAGTTCCACTCTCAGCTCCGTAAACTTGCTACACTGGGGAGCAGAACTCTGAAAGACGATCGTCTGAAATACCCCTTCCTGAAGCAGGCAGGAGTGTGTGCATTGATATACCAGACATCACTGATAGTGTTCGCCTTTGCTGTGTTTCACTGTTACTTCCAGCGTTCCACCCATCGGTATCCGAAGACTTTCCCTCACATCACCAGTAAGAAGACATCCTTCCCCTTCACCACCCTTTGTTGTCTATGATCGGTGAACGCCGTCGAAAAGTGAAGAAAAGTTCT
>NC_092225.1:94929486-94971986 GCF_036320965.1 Panulirus ornatus
ATACAAGGAGAGGATAGAAGTAAAAAAACAGAAGAAGTAATATATATATAAGAGAGTGAGAATTCTAAGAAAGCCATCACGTCATATCACAGTGGGAGAACAAAGAGTTCAGAGGAGAGCAATTAAGGGAATAAAAGTAAAATCGCTTTTTCACACGAACAAAAGCAATTATAATATATATATATATATATATATATATATATATATATATATATATATATATATATATATATATATATTTCTTTTTCCTTTCAAACTATTCGCCATTTCCCGCGTTAGTGAGGTAGCGTTAAGAACAAAGAACTGGGCGTTTGAGGGAATATCCTCACCTGGCCCCCTTCTCTGTTCCTTCTTTTGGAAAATTAAAGAAAAAAAAAATAATGAGAGGGGAGGATTTCCAGCCCCCCGCTCCCTCCCCTTTTAGTCGCCTTCTACGACACGCAGGGAATACGTGGGAAGTATTCATTCTCCCCTATCCCCAGGGATACAATATATATATATATATATATATATATATATATATATATATATATATATATATATATATATATATATATATATGTATTATCATTGCTTTTGTTCGTGTGAAAAAGCGATTTACTTTTATTCCCATATATATATATATATATATATATATATATATATATATATATATATATATATATATGCAAAAATATAGAAGCAAGACACTGGGTCTTCAAAATACAGTCAGTCATAACTGGATAAATATAAACGGAATGAAGATGTTGATAACACAAAATGCCACAACAAATATTTGACAATAACTGATAATGGTGAACTGGTTCACAAGAACAAAGACATGATAGACATTGTAACTGATCTTAAATTGATATTTTTTTTTTTGTTTTGTTTTGTTCTGTAGTTGTCACTCGTAGACACCGATCACGCCCCGAAAAATTTAGCTCCGATGCTGGAAGAGAGAGAGAAGAGAGAGAGAGAAGAGAAGAAGAGAAGAGAGAAAAGAGAGAGAGAGAAGAGAGAGGAAACCCTTGGCACAGTATGCCACACTGGGGACATAAGTGTGAATGACGCAGGTTAAACTTAGCTCAGGGACGACCTTATGACAACGCCGGGGGGTGAATGACGCAGGAAAAAATTTTACCCTCGGGGACGACCTTAGGGAAAAAACGCCGGGGAACAAACCAAGACGGCCCCAGGGCCCCGAGGGTCCCCCAGTAAAAAGTTTTGACCAGTTAAATGGCCCATGGGCACACGGGGGGGGGGGGGTTTGGGGTCAAAGGGTTTTGTTGTTTTGGGGACCATCAAAGCTTTACTTGGCGTTTTCGTGAAGGGGCCCATGAAACCGCAAAAAACACAACATCAAAAAACCCAAAAAAGGGAAAGGGGGAAGGGAAAGGGAAGGAGGGAGGGAGGGAGGGGGGGAGGGGGGGAGGGTTTGGGGGAGGGAGGGGGGGAAGGGAAAGGGAAAGGGAAAAGGAAAGGGAAAGGGAAAGGGAAAGGGAAGGGAAGGGAAAGGAAGGGGAAGGGAAAAGGGGGGGAAAGGGGGAAGGGGGGGAGGGAAGAAAAGAAGGAAAGGAAGGGAAAGGGGGGAAGGAAGGAAGGAAGGAAGGAAGGAAGGAAAGGGAAAGGGAAAGGGAAGGGAAAGGGGGGAAAGGGAAAAGGGGGGAAAGGGAAAGGGAAAGGGGAGGGAGGGAAAAAAAAGATGGAAGGAAGGGAAGGAAAGGGGAGGGGGGGAAAGGGAAGGGGGGGGGGGAAAGGAAAAGGAAAGGGGAAGGGAAAGGGGAAGGAAGGAGACAGAAGCCCAAAACCACTTTTATTTGGAATACTTTAATTGCCTGGGGACTACGTAAAGTGGGAGGTGGGCCAGCCACCCCGGCCCCCGGGGGTTTAAGAAATTGGCCTCCGGGGCCCAAAGCAAAATTTGGCTTAAAACTAGGAGGATCCATACAGAAATTTAATACCTAAAATTAAAGGAAAAGCTACGCCCCTCTTAATTACCCACCCCCCCACCAAAAACACCACCACCCCCACACAACCCCCAGCTGCTCAAACCCCCCCACACATCCCCACCTCCCCCACACACCCCCACCCCTCTTTGACCTCGCACTCCACCCACCCCTTGACCTCCCCCCGGGGCTTTTCATAAAGTGAATAAAGATTTTTTTTTTTTGGGGGGGGTGGGGGGGGTGGGGGGGAGCTCCAAGACGCAGCGAAAGTTTGAAATGGAAATATTAACGGAGGTGGATCAGGAGATTTGTAAGAGAGGAGAGAAGGAGAGAGAGAGAGAGAGAGTGAAGAGATGAGAGGGAAGAGATGAGAGAGGAGAGTTGCTGAGAGAGAGAGAGGAGATGAGAGAGAGAGAGAGAGATGGATGAATTCCATCAGTGAAAACATGGAATGTCGTTCTGATGATATATATATATATATATATATATATATATATATATATATATATATATATATATATATATATATATATATATATATATTCCTATGAGTCCACGGGGAAAATGAAACACGAAAAGTTCTCAAGTGCTTCTTTCGTGTAATAATCACATCATCAGGGGAGACACAAGAGAGAAATATAACAGTCAGTTGATATACATCGAAGAGACGAAGCTAGGACGCCATTTGGTAAACATGTGATTGTTCAAAACATACAACGAGCGTATCATAAACTTATCATTTTACAAATATAAATATATATATATATATATATATATATATATATATATATATATATATATATATATATATATATATATATATATCCTAAGCCAGAAAATGGTGAAGTTCCTCCCCTGCATTTCGCCCGATGGAATGAGAATTCCGAGCGGAGGAAGAGTACTGGGAACTTTGAGAGAAGTCGGGAAAATCCACGAAAGCTTCTACCCAGATGAACCCCAAAAGGACATCCCTTCGATGTGTGTGTGTGTGGTTTTGTGTGTGTGTTTTGTGGGTGTTTTTTTGTGTGTGTGTTTTGTGTGTGCCAGCAGAAAAAAAACGGGAGTGAGGGAAAAAGTGGGACAGAGTGGGCCCCCTGCCCCCCCCGCCCCCGGCAAAAAACCCCCCCGAAGGTTTGAACTGGTTGGGTGTGTTTTTTCCCCCTTCTCTTCCCTTTTCTCCCCCTCTCTCTCTCTCTCTCTCTCTTTTCTCTCTTTTTTCTTCTTTTCTTTAGTGTAAACCCAAAACACCTCAGGCCGATGGCGCCTGCCGTCAGTAGTTTGGGGATGCTGGGGTCTGGGGTAGATGGTGAGGGTGGGGTCTGGGTGGGGGAGATTTTTGGTTTATTTTTCAGGGGGGGTTTGGGGTAATGGGAAGCGGGGTGGTGTAGTTGGTGATGAGGGTCTGTGTAGATGGTGATGCAGGGGTCCGGTGTTGATGGTGATGTGGGGTCTGGTGTAGATGGTGATGCTGGGGTCTGGTGTAGATGGTGATGCAGGGGTCTGGTGTAGATGGTGATGCTGGGGTCTGGTGTAGATGGTGATGCTGGGGTCTGGTGTAGATGGTGATGCTGGGGTCTGGTGTAGATGGTGATGCTGGGGTCTGGTGTAGATGGTGATGCTGGGGTCTGGTGTAGATGGTGATGCTGGGGTCTGGTGTAGATGGTGATGCTGGGGTCTGGTGTAGATGGTGATGCTGGGGTCTGGTGTAGATGGTGATGCAGGGGTCTGGTGTAGATGGTGATGCAGGGGTCTGGTGTAGATGGTGATGCTGGGGTCTGGTGTAGATGGTGATGCTGGGGTCTGGTGTAGATGGTGATGCAGGGGTCTGGTGTAGATGGTGATGCAGGGGTCTGGTGTAGATGGTGATGCTGGGGTCTGGTGTAGATGGTGATGCTGGGGTCTGGTGTAGATGGTGATGCTGGGGTCTGGTGTAGATGGTGATGCTGGGGTCTGGTGTAGATGGTGATGCAGGGGTCTGGTGTAGATGGTGATGCAGGGGTCTGGTGTAGATGGTGATGCTGGGGTCTGGTGTAGATGGTGATGCAGGGGTCTGGTGTAGATGGTGATGCTGGGGTCTGGTGTAGATGGTGATGCTGGGGTCTGTGTAGATGGTGATGCTGGGGTCTGGTGTAGATGGTGATGCTGGGGTCTGGTGTAGATGGTGATGCTGGGTCTGGTGTAGATGGTGATGCTGGGGTCTGGTGTAGATGGTGATGCAGGGGTCTGGTGTAGATGGTGATGCTGGGGTCTGGTGTAGATGGTGATGCAGGGGTCTGGTGTAGATGGTGATGCAGGGGTCTGGTGTAGATGGTGATGCTGGGGTCTGGTGTAGATGGTGATGCTGGGGTCTGGTGTAGATGGTGATGCAGGGGTCTGGTGTAGATGGTGATGCTGGGGTCTGGTGTAGATGGTGATGCTGGGGTCTGGTGTAGATGGTGATGCTGGGGTCTGGTGTAGATGGTGATGCTGGGGTCTGGTGTAGATGGTGATGCAGGGGTCTGGTGTAGATGGTGATGCAGGGGTCTGGTGTAGATGGTGATGCTGGGGTCTGGTGTAGATGGTGATGCTGGGGTCTGGTGTAGATGGTGATGCAGGGGTCTGGTGTAGATGGTGATGCAGGGGTCTGGTGTAGATGGTGATGCTGGGGTCTGGTGTAGATGGTGATGCAGGGGTCTGGTGTAGATGGTGATGCAGGGGTCTGGTGTAGATGGTGATGCTGGGGTCTGGTGTAGATGGTGATGCAGGGGTCTGGTGTAGATGGTGATGCAGGGGTCTGTGTAGATGGTGATGCAGGGGTCTGGTGTAGATGGTGATGCAGGGGTCTGGTGTAGATGGTGATGCAGGGGTCTGGTGTAGATGGTGATGCAGGGGTCTGGTGTAGATGGTGATGCTGGGGTCTGGTGTAGATGGTGATGCAGGGGTCTGGTGTAGATGGTGATGCTGGGGTCTGGTGTAGATGGTGATGCAGGGGTCTGGTGTAGATGGTGATGCTGGGGTCTGGTGTAGATGGTGATGCTGGGGTCTGGTGTAGATGGTGATGCAGGGGTCTGGTGTAGATGGTGATGCAGGTGTCTGGTGTAGATGGTGATGCAGGGGTCTGGTGTAGATGGTGATGCAGGGGTCTGGTGTAGATGGTGATGCAGGGGTCTGGTGTAGATGGTGATGCTGGGGTCTGGTGTAGATGGTGATGCTGGGGTCTGGTGTAGATGGTGATGCAGGGGTCTGGTGTAGATGGTGATGCTGGGGTCTGGTGTAGATGGTGATGCTGGGGTCTGGTGTAGATGGTGATGCAGGGGTCTGGTGTAGATGGTGATGCTGGGGTCTGGTGTAGATGGTGATGCAGGGGTCTGGTGTAGATGGTGATGCTGGGGTCTGGTGTAGATGGTGATGCAGGGGTCTGGTGTAGATGGTGATGCAGGGGTCTGGTGTAGATGGTGATGCAGGGGTCTGGTGTAGATGGTGATGCAGGGGTCTGGTGTAGATGGTGATGCAGGGGTCTGGTGTAGATGGTGATGCAGGGGTCTGGTGTAGATGGTGATGCAGGGGTCTGGTGTAGATGGTGATGCTGGGGTCTGGTGTAGATGGTGATGCAGGGGTCTGGTGTAGATGGTGATGCTGGGGTCTGGTGTAGATGGTGATGCTGGGGTCTGGTGTAGATGGTGATGCTGGGGTCTGGTGTAGATGGTGATGCTGGGGTCTGGTGTAGATGGTGATGCAGGGGTCTGGTGTAGATGGTGATGCTGGGGTCTGGTGTAGATGGTGATGCTGGGGTCTGGTGTAGATGGTGATGCTGGGGTCTGGTGTAGATGGTGATGCAGGGGTCTGGTGTAGATGGTGATGCTGGGGTCTGGTGTAGATGGTGATGCAGGGGTCTGGTGTAGATGGTGATGCAGGGGTCTGGTGTAGATGGTGATGCAGGGGTCTGGTGTAGATGGTGATGCAGGGGTCTGGTGTAGATGGTGATGCAGGGGTCTGGTGTAGATGGTGATGCAGGGGTCTGGTGTAGATGGTGATGCAGGGGTCTGGTGTAGATGGTGATGCAGGGGTCTGGTGTAGATGGTGATGCCGGGGTCTGGTGTAGATGGTGATGCAGGGGTCTGGTGTTGATGGTGATGGAGGGGTCTGGTGTAGATGGTGATGCAGGGGTCCGGTGTAGATGGTGATGCAGGGGTCTGGTGTAGATGGTGATGCAGGGGTCCGGTGTAGATGGTGATGCAGGGGTCTGGTGTAGATGGTGATGCAGGGGTCTGGTGTAGATGGTGATGCTGGGGTCTGGTGTAGATGGTGATGCTGGGGTCTGGTGTAGATGGTGATGCTGGGGGTCTGGTGTAGATGGTGATGCAGGGGTCTGGTGTAGATGGTGATGCAGGGGTCTGGTGTAGATGGTGATGCAGGGGTCTGGTGTAGATGGTGATGCAGGGGTCTAGTATTGACTATCTATTGGACAGACCACAGGATAGTACCACCTTATACTGCACCAGAGGAGAGTACCACCTTATACTGTACCGGAGGATAGTACCACCTTATACTGTACCAGAGGACAGTACCACCTTATACTGTACCAGAGGAGAGTACCACCTTATACTGTACCAGAGGACAGTACCACCTTATACTGTACCAGAGGAGAGTACCACCTTATACTGTACCAGAGAATAGTAACACCTTATACCGTACCAGAGGACAGTACCACCTTATACTGTACCAGAGGATAGTACCACCTTATACTGTACCAGAGGAGAGTACCACCTTATACTGTACCAGAGGACAGTACCACCTTATACTGTACCAGAGGAGAGTACCACCTTATACTGTACCAGAGGACAGTACCACCTTATACTGTACCAGAGGAGAGTACCACCTTATACTGTACCAGAGAATAGTAACACCTTATACTGTACCAGAGGACAGTGCCACCTTATACTGTACCAGAGAATAGTAACACCTTATACTGTACCAGAGGACAGTGCCACCTTATACTGTACCAGAGAATAGTACCACCTTATACTGTACCGGAGGACAGTACCACCTTATACTGTACCAGAGAATAGTACCACCTTATACTGTACCGGAGGACAGTACCACCTTATACTGTACCAGAGAATAGTACCACCTTATACTGTACCAGAGGACAGTACCACATACTGTACTAGAGGACAGTACCACCTTATACTAATGCTCTAGTTCATATCTCTAGACTCTTCAAGAGAGTCAGTACCCCCTTATCCTTTGCACTTCCCACCTCCACAAATATTCGTTCTCTTCATTTCCTTTTTTACAGTGAGGGAGACAGCGCATACAAACACCACTTTGGGTCAAGAAAAAGAGAAAAAAAAATGTGTGTGTGTGTGTGTGTGTAACATAATGATATAGATGCGGGTTTCTATCATAATTGCGAGCGAGAAGGAGGCATCAGAGCCCGCCACACACACACGCACACACACACACACACACACACACACACACACACACACACACACACACACACACACACACACACATTCCTCTGCAAGTCTTTACATGAGAATCATCTTCAATGTGGCTGCTGGCTCAATAGCTGGAGGCGAGGAGCGGGCAGCTGGATGATCCAAAATTTTCTGGCTACCATGCATTGCCTCTCAAACACCAGTGGTGGTTACTGTATTGTGTGGTCTTCCAGCTACATACAACAGTATTGGCTACTGTATTGTCTGGTCTTCCAGCCTCATAAACCAGTGGTGGTTACTGTATTGTCTGGTCTTCCAGCTACACACAACAGTATTGGTTACTGTATTGTCTGGTCTTCCAGCATCATAAACCAGTGTTGGTTACTGTATTGTCAGGTCTTCCAGGATCATACAACAGTGTTGGTTACTGTATTGTCAGGTCTTCCAGGATCATACAACAGTGTTGGTTACTGTATTGTCTGGTCTTCCAGCCTCATACAACAGTATTGGTTACTGTATTGTCTGGTCTTCCAGCCTCATACAACAGTATTGGTTACTGTATTGTCTGGTCTTCCAGCCTCATACAACAGTGTTGGTTACTGTATTGTGTGGTCTTCCAGCATCATACAACAGTGTTGGTTACTGTATTGTCTGGTCTTCCAGCCTCATACAACAGTGTTGGTTACTGTATTGTCTGGTCTTCCAGCATCATACAACAATGTTGGTTACTGTATTGTCTGGTCTTCCAGCATCATACAACAGTGTTGGTTACTGTATTGTCTGGTCTTCCAGCATCATACAACAGTGTTGGTTACTGTATTGTCTGGTCTTCCAGCATCATACAACAGTGTTGGTTACTGTATTGTCTGGTCTTCCAGCCTCATACAACAGTATTGGTTACTGTATTGTCTGGTCTTCCAGCCTCATACAACAGTATTGGTTACTGTATTGTCTGGTCTTCCAGCCTCATACAACAGTATTGGTTACTGTATTGTCTGGTCTTCCAGCCTCATACAACAGTGTTGGTTACTGTATTGTCTGGTCTTCCAGCCTCATACAACAGTGTTGGTTACTGTATTGTCAGGTCTTCCAGGATCATACAACAGTGTTGGTTACTGTATTGTCTGGTCTTCCAGCCTCATACAACAGTGTTGGTTACTGTATTGTCTGGTCTTCCAGCATCATACAACAATGTTGGTTACTGTATTGTCTGGTCTTCCAGCATCATACAACAGTGTTGGTTACTGTATTGTCTGGTCTTCCAGCATCATACAACAGTGTTGGTTACTGTATTGTCTGGTCTTCCAGCCTCATACAACAGTATTGGTTACTGTATTGTCTGGTCTTCCAGCCTCATACAACAGTATTGGCTACTGTATTGTCTGGTCTTCCAGCCACATACACCAGTCTTGGTTACTGTATTCTCTGGTCTTCCAGCCACATACACCAGTGTTGGTTACCGTATTCTTGACCCCACGACCCTTGACCTGGTGATGACAGGTCACCTCACTAACCATAGGTCAATACCCCACCCCTACCACAAACCACAGGTCGCCACGTCCTCAGAGGTCATTACAACCCGGAGATCACTACACTAATGAGGTCATTACGACCTGTGTCGGGGGTCGGGGGGGTCACTACCGCTGCGGAGGTCATTAAGACAGCGGCAGACGAGGTTGTCTCGCGTGATTACCCCAGACAGGAGGCGAGGGGGGCCCCCCCCCCCCATCTCCCTCCCACAGCTCTGAGCTCCTTATTATGTTTTAGTGGCGGGGAAAAGTGTTAATGGGGCCAGCGGGGTGCAGGCCCCCACCACGAACCCCCCATTTCCCCCCTCCCATTCTCCCCCTCCACACACACCCACACACACCCAAACCCCGTAGCACCGGCTCAATCCTCCTCCCCCCCCACACACCCAACACCCACACCCACACCCACACCCACACACACCCACCCCACCCATTATGGCTCATGAGGCCGTTGCACATACTGATGTGCTGCAACGCTGACGTCATCACTCATAAGACAGTGATGGGGGGGGGAAGATTGGGGGGGGAAGAGAATATTGCTGGGATTTTTATGGGGAGGAGGAGGAGGAGGAGGAGGAGGAGGAGGAGGAGGAGGAGAAGGAGGAGGAGGAGGAGGTCATTGGGGTGAGGGGTGACATCCCCCACTGTGGTAAGGGATGACCTCCACACCACTACTGGGGTAAAGTGTAACCCATACACTACTACCACTGTGGCAGTGTGACCCCTGCAATACCACTGTAACAGTGTGACCCTTACTACCACTGTGGCAGTGGGACCCCCTACACTACCACCACAGTGGCAGTGTGACTCCTACATCACTTTGCCAGTGTTACCCCTACACTACCACTTTAGCAGACTGACCCCCTACACCACTACCACAGTGGCAGTGGGGCCCCTACACCACTACCACAGTGGCAGTGGCACCCCTACATCGCCATTGTTGCAGTGTGACCCCTACACTGCCACTGTGGCAGAGTGACCCCTTACAATACCACTGCGGCAGTGTGACCCCCTACACTACCACAGTGGTAAAGGTACATCTTTTTTTTTTCTTCAGTTCTTTTCTTTTCCCAAGTGGTTAACATTATGAATAATGGAAGGCGTTCAGTTTACATTGGAGTAGCCTATACCATATGATAATTGATTTATCTATTCATGTATAATCAATTCATACATATTTTAGTTTGATATTATGCAATGGGTACCTCAGGATCGTCTTTCTAAAATACACTACAGTGAATACAGTGTCAGTCGAAGGCGTACTGCTGAAACGCACTGAAAGATACCGCGTAAGTTCTTAAGAAACTACGATTACATTAATTAAAACTGAATATGATTTTCTATGCTTAGGGTAAGACAGACTAATTATTCAAGACACTGCCCCCCCCCATACACACACACACACACACACACACACACACACACACACACACACACACGAAACATAAACAAATAAGACCCCCTCTCCTTGGTGTACCCTGTGACGTCACCATCCTGACGTCATCAGTCCGCGGCAGGGTTGCCAGACGCTGTCCGACTCAACCCGGGGTTTCTCTTCTCCTCCGGCAGGCTCGGCGTCGAGGGCGCGCCACCAGTCCGAGGCGCTGCACCGGCCCGCCCCTCTCCCTCCCTCCAACACCTACCGCGACTCCCGCAGGTTCATGGCCAGCCTCTCCAACCATGGCCCCATCGATCTCGCGAACTCCTCGTCCTCCTCCTCCTTCGGGCACCTGCGGACGAGGGGCTCGTACCTGGTGCCCAAGTCGTCCAGGGGCTTCCTGGACGAGGTGGACGAGCACCAGCGGCGGCGACAGCTGCAGCAGCAGAGGACGTGGACGGCGGGGCCGCGCCCGGACTACAGCGACACCACCACCAGGGACCCGGCCATCCCCGACAACCCCGAGGGGCTCAAGAACCCCTCCCTCCTGGTGGGCCTGTGGGAGGAGGAGCCCACCGTCAGGGTCTCCGACGCCGTCTTCAGGTGAGTCTCGCCATTTTCACGGGGTTACCTTGGTCACCAGGTGAGTCTCAAGGGCTCTACGGAGGAGCTCAGCTCACTGGGTCGTCTCACAAGGTCTGGTCTCAATGTCACCAGGTGAGTCTGATGGGTACTAGGTGAATCCTAGAGTCACCAGGTGAGTCTGATGGGTGCTAGGTGAATCGTAGAGGCACCAGGTGAGTCTCATGGGTCCAAGGTGAATCGTAGAGTCACCAGGTGAGTCTCATGGGTGCTAGGTGAATCGTAGAGTCACCAGGTGAGTCTCATGGGTACTAGGTGAATCCTAGAGTCACCAGGTGAGTCTCATGGGTACTAGGTGAATCCTAGAGTCACCAGGTGAGTCTCATGGGTACTAAATGAATCCTAGAGTCACCAGGTGAGTCTCATGGGTACTAGGTGAATCGTAGAGTCACCAGGTGAGTCTCATGGGTACTAGGCGAATCCTAGAGTCACCAGGTGAGTTACACAGGTGAGTCACCCATTCCCCTGGTGACTTCCAGACTCCCTCATGAGACCTCTTGCTCACCAGGTACGTTCATGAACTTCAACAAAAGCCGCCAAGGCCACGCCACCTCCAACAAAAGCCGCCAAGGCCACGCCACCTCCAACAAAAGCCGACAAGGCCACGCCACCTCCAACAAAAGCCGCCAAGGCCACGCCACCTCCAACAAAAGCCGCCAAGGCCACGCCACCTCCAACAAAAGCCGCCAACGCCACGCCACCTCCAACAAAAGCCGCCAAGGCCACGCCACCTCCAACAAAAGCCTGCGCATTAATCATCGATGACGGCAGAAAAGAACCACTGGAAATGAAAAAAAAAAAGACGAATCCGAAAAAAAAATAGACGAATTCCCGCCATAGGATCAAGAGGTCGCCGACGGAAAAGGGACCCGACGCGCGCGCGCGGCGCGCAAACGCGCGGGCGCGGGCGATGTCGTAGGACGGATGTATAACATAACCTATGTCTTGCCCTTATGAAGGCCCCCCCAGGGGGGGTATGGGGGGAAACAAAAGGGGACAGCACACAAACAAAGGCCGACACGTTGGGAAAGAAAAGGGAAGGGAAGAGCGTCACATGGAATGGTGATACACGATTAGGAGAGCGAGTCCAACCCCCCCCACGCTAACAACAGCCAGACCACACTAACAACAGCCAGACCACACTAACAACAGCCAGACCACACTAACAACAACCAGACCACACTAACAAAGCCAGACCACACTAACAAGATCCAGACCACACTAACAACAGCCAGACCACACTAACAAACCAGACCACACTAACAACAGCTAGACCACACTAACAACAGCCAGACCACACTAACAACAACCAGACCACACTAACAACAGCTAGACCACACTAACAACAGCTAGACCACACTAACAACAGCTAGACCACACTAACAACAGCCAGACCACACTAACAACACCAGACCACCTAACAACAGCAGACCACACTAACAAAGCCCACCAACTAACAACAACCAGACCACAATAACAACAGCCAGACACACTAACAACAGCCAGACCACACTAACAACAACCAGACCACTAACAAAGCCAACCACAACAAAACCACGACTAACAAAGCGAACGCAACAACACAACCAGGCCATAGACAGCAGCCGGTACAACGGGCGAGCACATTAACAACATCCAGCCACTCAACGCCAGACCACTACACGGGACCGCCCACACTAACATCATCCAGACCACACTAACATTGCAGCCGCACTAAAACAACCACCACTCATAACCCTGCCCACCACCCCACCACCCACAAAACCCCAGCCTTTCCACGCACAACAACACCACCACATAACAACAGCAGCCACACAACACCCAACACACAACTAAACCCCAGCCACCCACAACAGCCAGCCACACTAACCACCCCAGACCACACAACACAGCCAGCACACTACAACACCACCAACAAAACACCCGACCACCACAGACCAGCAGCCTTAACACCCTCAACTACCCTACACGCCAGACCCACACACCACCGCCACCCACACGCCTCAATCCCACCTCCCCGCACGCCACACTAACACGTCGCCTCTATCACCACACGCCCACCCACATTAATAAAGCCTACACCGTAATCATCCGCTAATCCTCAACTACACTTCAAGTGTTTACCACGCGTAACCACGCCCTCTCACATGTTACCCACCCTACTCATTTTGCCACCACCTACTCATGCAACCACACGACCCTATCATCTACCCACACCAGTTAACCACGCCCCTCTCATGTTACACCACCCCTCTCCAATCCCACGCCCCTACTCTACTCACACCTAACACACCTAACACCACCCTCTACACACCACCACCTTTCCCCTCAACCACCACTCTACTTCCACATCCCCTCATCCCCCCACCCCCACATGACCCTCCATCTGCCACCAGTTTTCCACAACGACGCTCTCCCTCTTCCACATCAGCCACGCCCACGTCCTGTCCTCCCGTCCCCTACAGAAGCCTCCACTATGAATGGCGCTCCCTCTCTCCCACAATAACACCCCCAACAGTCCCCCACCATTAGCGACCCCCCCCCCCCCAACATTACCCCTCTTCCTCTCCTCCATCATTAGTGGCTCCCCAGTGTATCGTACTCCCCCTTTCCACCCCACCATTAGCGATGCCCCCCCCTACATTACCCCCCTCCCACAATTCTCCCCCCCATCATTAGCGGTTTTCCCCTCACCTCCCCTCACCAAACCACATCACTTCCCCTTACCCTATCACCAGTAGCAGTGCTCCCCTACCCAACCCCCAAACCCCACCACACTTCCTCCCCCACCATCATCAAGTCCATCTCCCTCACCCCACCGTCAACTCCGCTCTCCACGCAAGACAACAACCTCCTCCTCCTCCTCCTCCTCCTCCTCCCTCTCCTCCTCCTCCTCCCTCTCCTCCTCCTCCTCCTCCTCCCTCTCCTCCTCCTCCTCCTCCCTCTCCTCCTCCTCCTCCTCCCTCTCCTCCTCCTCCTCCTCCCTCTCCTCCTCTTCCTCCCTCTCCTCCTCCTCCTCCTCCTCCCTCTCCTCCTCCTCCTCCTCCCTCTCCTCCTCCCTCTCCTCCTCCCTCTCCTCCCTCCTCTCCTCCTCCTCCTCTCCTCCTCCCTCTCCTCCTCCCTCTCCTCCTCCTCCTCCTCTCCCTCTCCTCCTCCTCCTCCTCCCTCTCCTCCTCCTCCTCCTCCTCCTCCTCCTCCTCCTCCTCCTCACTGAACCAGACAGTCAGCACACCGGGGACAGTCGCTCGCCCACCCCGCTGATCCATGCGACTGTTCGACTCCTCCAGTCAGCCCCGGACCCCGGTGTAGACAGTCAGCCACCCGTCCCGTCATCGTCCAGTCTCCTCCCCGTCTGTCTGTCTGTGTTGGCTCCTCAGCCCGTCTCCTCGAGGTGTCTGTCTGTCTGTCTGTCTGTGCTGGCTCTTCAGCCCGTCTCCTCGAGGTGTCTGTCTGTCTGTCTGTCTGTGTTGGCTCTTCAGCCCGTCTCCTCGAGGTGTCTGTCTGTCTGTCTGTCCGTGTTGGCTCCTCAGCCCGTCTTCTCGACGTGTCTGTCTGTCTGTTCTGTTTGTGCCTGTCTATTCAAGCGTTACGCTCGCTTGATTGCCCCCCCCCCCTTCTCCCCCCCCAGCAGCAGCAGCCTGTCTATTTCCCCATGTTCACGCGTCTATCGGACGGTACTGCTTTCTACAACGGCCTTATACTGTCATCTCCCCTCCCTGTCACTCCCTGATATCTCCTGTCTATATCTAACCCTGTCAAATCCCTGATATCTCCTGTCTGTATCTAACCCTGTCATTCCCTGATACTCCTGTCTGTATCGATCCCTGTCACTCCCTCATACCCCTGTCTGTATCGATCCCTGTCACTCCCTCATACCCCTGTCTGTATCGATCCCTGTCACTCCCTCATACCCCTGTCTGTATCGATCCCTGTCACTCCCTCATACCCCTGTCTGTATCGATCCCTGTCACTCCCTAATATCTCCTGTCTACATCTAGCCCTGTCACTCCCTGATATCTCCTGTCTGTATCGATCCCTGTCACTCCCTGATACCCCTGTCTGTATCGAGCCCTGTCACTCCCTCATACCCTGTCTGTATCGAGCCCTGTCACTCCCTGATACCCCTGTCTTTCCCCTAACCCTGTTAGTCCAACGCAGGCGTTGGACCGACAGGGAACTCAACCAGGGAACTCACCCCGCACCCCACATGTTACTCCCCAGCAACCAAGTACCTCTCGATTTTAAGATTGTGACGAACAAATCTCCCCATATTTATCTATCTACCGATCTATCTATCTATCTATCTATCTATCTGTCTATCTATCTATCTATCACTCTCGACCCCGGGAGCCAGGCTGACGACTGTGGAGGTGGAGAACACCACCCCGCCCCGCCAAGCCCCGCCCCGCCCCGTCCCGCCCTTCCCCAGGCCATACACTCTTCCCTAAGCAATGCTTTCGTTTCTATTAGATCCAGAAGGGGTCTGCAGACGTGCCCTGTTGGGGGTCTGCTGTATACTCTCCCCTGTGTGTGTGTGTGTGTGTGTGTGTGTGTGTGTGTGTGTGTGTGTGTGTGTGTGTGTGTCCTAGACTGAGCCAAGTACCCATTTCATCGACCAACCCGTGAGGGAGGAGGGGGGCGGGTGTGTAGATGAACAGCTAGGTTCACTGTGGACCGACTGCAGCGCAACCAGGATTCGAACCTGTACCCCTCGACCCTGGGCGGATGGGGGCCCGTGAATGTGTCATGGAACGCTAACCGCTACACTATGGTGGTCCACATATATATGTATATAAATATATATATATTTTTTTTTTTTTTGCTTTGTCGCTGTCTCCCGCGTTTGCGAGGTAGCGCAAGGAAACAGACGAAAGAAATGGCCCAACCCACCCCCATACACATGTATATACATACGTCCACACACGCAAATATACATACCTACACAGCTTTCCATGGTTTACCCCAGACGCTTCACATGCCCTGATTCAATCCACTGACACCACGTCAACCCCGGTATACCACATCGCTCCGATTGACTCTATTCCTTGCCCTCCTTTCACCCTCCTGCATGTTCAGGCCCCGATCACACAAAATCTTTTTCACTCCATCTTTCCACCTCCAATTTGGTCTCCCACTTCTCCTCGTTCCCTCCACCTCCGACACATATATCCTCTTGGTCAATCTTTCCTCACTCATTCTCTCCATGTGACCAAACCATTTCAAAACACCCTCTTCTGCTCTCTCAACCACGCTCTTTTTATTTCCACACATCTCTCTTACCCTTACGTTACTTACTCGATCAAACCACCTCACACCACACATTGTCCTCAAACATCTCATTTCCAGCACATCCATCCTCCTGCGCCCAACTCTATCCATAGTCCACGCCTCGAAACCATACAACATTGTTGGAACCACTATATATATATATATATATATATATATATATATATATATATATATATATATATATATATATATATATATTTAGAGAGAGAGAGAGAGAGAGAGAGAGAGAGAGAGAGAGAGAGAGAGAGAGAGAGAGAGAGAGAGAGAGAGAGAGAGAGAGAGAACAAGTGACTGAGGGTCATTCGTTTGTACCACCACGCACCCACCTAATCAAAAGTCTTTATAACCAACTTTCGTTTCTTAATTTCATACATCTTTTTTTTTCTGATTTCTATTCCTGTCCTTTCCCGGCCACGGAACAGAGAAAGATTCGTGCGGTACAGAGGGGATGGTGGAGGAACTTTACAGAACAGAGGGGAGGGTGGAGGAGCTTTACGGAACAGAGGGGAGGGTGGAGCAACTTTACGGAACAGAGGGGAGGGTGGAGGAGCTTTACGGAACAGAGGGGAGGGTGGGGGAGCTTTACGGAACAGAGGGGAGGGTGGGGGAGCTTTATGGAACAGAAGGACGGTGGAGCAGCTTTACGGAACAGAGGGACGGTGGAGCAGCTTTACGGAGGGCAACGATGCTCTTCCACGGAACAGAGAAATGGAATTCAGCGGAACAGACGAGGAAAATGACACGGTTCATTCCCCCACGGAACGGAGGAGCGCAGAGATGGGACGGGCCAACCCTTTACCCACTCCTCCTGCTGCTGCCTCATGTGGGGCGTCTCAGGGGCTCGGCCACTGGGCGTGGGCAGGCCCAAACACACAACTGTGCCTCGCCTCCTGCAGGAGCAGCCCTTCAGGGAAGCCCTGCAGGAGCAGGTCCTCCTCCTGGTTCGAATCCTTGTATGTTGGAGGACAACAATAGATATTATACTTAATCGCTGTTTCCCACGTCAACGAGGTACCGCCAGGAAACAGACGAAGAATGGCCCATCCACAAAGCAAAAAAAAAAAAAAAAAAAAAAAAAAAATATATATATATATATATATATATATATATATATATATATATATATATATATATATATATATATAGCCCATACACGCACATATACAAATACATTTCAACACATACACATATACATACAAATACACAGACATATACATATACATATATATATGTATACACATGTACAACACATTCATACTTGCTTGCCTTCATCCATTCCCGGCGCTACCCCTTATCCCTACAGGAACAACAGCATCTCTAACCCCACTGCTTCAGCGAGGTAGCGCCAGGGATAACACGACACACACACACACACACACACACACACACACACACACACACACACATGGATAGAAATGATGATCGAAGCTTGGAATGCTACGACTGTACCAGCGAACCGGAACTACGTACACCCACTGTAGAAACTTAACTGTAGGTAATGATTGTAGACAGTGTTTTGTGAAGACTTAGGGGGGTGTGTGCGCTGGTTATGAGACGGCTGGACCAACGAGCTGTTTGAAGGCCATTAAGTCCTGTAATTAAGTTTTCAAACCGTTGCATGTTTAATGCATTTCCAGATTATAGATTCCCTGTCTAATTATTCGCTCACTGTCAGCCCAAGGAATCATTATGGAATAGTTTGTATCATTATTTCCGGTACAGAATCCTGTTATTAAGTTATATTACAAGTTATTGTGATAATTATTTTGTTCATTATTTTCTCCTAAAAAAAAAAAAAAAAAAAAAAAATATATATATATATATATATATATATATATATATATATATATATATATATATATATCCCTGGGGATAGGGGAGAAAGAATACTTCCCACGTATTCCCTGCGTGTCGTAGAAGGCGACTAAAAGGGGAGGGAGCGGGGGGCTGGAAATCCTCCCCTCTCTTTTTTTTTTTTTTAATTTTCCAAAACAAGGAACAGAGAATTGGGTCAGGTAAAAGCCCAGTCCTCTGTTCTTAACGCTACCTCGCTGATGCGGGAAATGGCGAATAGTTTGAGGGAAGGAAAAGAATATATATATATATATATATATATATATATATATATATATATATATATATATATATATATATATATATATGTAATATATATTTTTTTAATTTTCCAAAAGAAGGAGCAGAGGGGGGCCAGGTGAGGATATTCCAAAAAAGGCCCAGTCCTCTGTTCCTAACGCTACCTCGCTAACGCGGGAAATGGCGAATAGTTTAAAAGAAAAAAAAAAAGATATATATATATCTTTTTCTTTCAAACTATTCGCCATTTCCCGCGTTAGCAAGGTAGCGTTAAGAACAGAGGACTGGGCCTCTGAGGGAATATCCTCACCTGGCCCCCTTCTCTGTTCCTTCTTTTGGAACATTCACATTCTTTAGAATGTGAATTTTCTTTATACAATTTTAACATCGGTCGTGTGTGTGTGTATATATATATATATATATATATATATATATATATATATATATATATATATATATATATATATATACATTCAAGGTAAATAATACTCTGGGATAGGAGCGTCGTTTGTGGAGGTGCTATTAAATCGCGCAATTAAGCTCTGGAAATGATGATGACACGTTCAAAACATTTTTTTTTCCCCGTATGCTTAATTATCATTCGCATCCTAAATCGTTCGCCCACTGTCGGCCCAGCCGATCATGAGAGGATAGGTCCTTTACGTGGCCAACGCAAAGGGGAGATGTCTCTGATTATATATATATATATATATATATATATATATATATATATATATATATATATATATATATATATATATGTATATATATATAGTCCAATATCAAAATTATACATAAAAAAAGGTGTTTTTTTCTTGGAGGGAGGGAAGGAGGGGAGAGGCTGTAAACTACACTGAGCTATCTCTATACCGACACTTTCTCTCATTTACCATCGAAAACATGGACAGAATAGTGACCCCGCCTTCAATTCTCTCCCCCCATCCACCCACCCACCTTCCCCACCTGAGCACAAGTCGTAATTGTCGCGTTCAATACGCGACTGTGTTTACCGGAGTGCAGCGACGGAGTCATTAACACACCTGTGATTAACACACCTGTCATTAATCATCGTGCGTTTGATATGTATACATACACATCTCATGATCACTCTCATTAACATTGCTCGCTATCTCTCGGCTTGATGCTGCATTAACATAATCATTTACATTATTCTTTGAAGTGTAGAAGCCTTTCATAATCTGATATTCCAATTATGAAATTTAGAAAAAATATGATGTGAAAAATATGCCTATTTTTTTTGTAAGAAATGGTCTGAAAAATATGCCTTTTTTTTTTTTTTGTTGTGTGTGTGCCATTTTTTGGTTAAAAATTACATAAAAAAATTTGCCCCTTTTTGTAAGAAATGGTCTGAAAAACATGCCTTTTTTGCAAGAAATGGCCTAAAAAATTATGCCTTTTCTTTTTCTTTTTCGTGTGTGTGTCATTTTTGGCTACAACATGAATCTGCTTTAAAACCACAGTTCTGTAATATCTTTCACGCAGTATCATGTTTTGGGTCCTGCCTGGGGAGACATTAAGTCAGGTAATTAAACTTCCAAATAATGAGGTGCTTTGATATGCATTTTCGTTTTCGTTAAATCATTGGCTCACTAAAGGCCCGGGGAGCCATTCCCCAGTATGTTAACGTTATCAATACCTGTACACGAGTCTCCCATTATGACACGATCCGAGGGGGGGGGGGCTTCTATTAAGTTAGAATCCAATTTTTGAAATGATCCTTTTATTTATCTTATTTATCTATTTTTTCCTTTTTTTGCCAGAAAAAAACAGCATAATTGACCATTTTTCTTTAAGAATATATATATGTATATATATATATATATATATATATATATATATATATATATATATATATATATATATATCTTTAAAACTATTCGCCATTTCCCGCATTAGCAAGGTAGCGTTAAGAACAGAGGACTGGGCCTCTGAGGGAATATCCTCACCTGGCCCCCCTTCTCTGTTCCTTCTTTTGGAAAATTAAAAAAAAACAAGAGGGGAGGATTTCCAGCCCCCCCCGCTACCTCCCCTTTTAGTCGCCTTTTACGACACGCAGGGAATACGTGGGAAGTATTCTTTCTCCCCTATCCCCAGGGATAATATATATATATATATATATATATATATATATATATATATATATATATATATATATATATATATATATATATATATTTCCCTTAAAATCTTCCAGTAATGAGGCCCAAGTGCTGTTCGTGGGGGTCATTACGCGCTGTAAGTGAGCTCTGAATTTATTACAAATTCTAAAACATTTTTTATGATCACATTCGCTTCACAATTACTCGCACGCAGTCAGCTCAAACAATCATTACAAAATATATCACAGCAATTTTTTTTTTTTTTCAAAATATAGAAACCTTCCTATTTGTTATTTCATATTCCAAATTTTAATGAAATGACGTTTTGAGCCGAAAAATGCACCTGCGCTATTTATTTATTTTTTGTTTCTTAAATTGCTATTTGAACAACAGATTCGCTGTAAAAAAAAAATTCTCAGTGTAGGACGTGTTTTTTTTCCCAAGATGAATGAATGAATGGCTTGGCGGCCGAGGTGTTGTGAGGAGGGGTTGGGCTCACAGAAAACCCTACGATTAAGCTGTGAGGTTGTCATGTTTCATCCATTCCAAATATCATTAATAGATTATTCTCGACATAAGTTGCTCGCTATCTTTAAAATTCAAGGAAGGGTTGAAGAAAATATCAGACTTTTATTTCAAGTTCAGCAGGAACTTCTCATACTCCAATTTTGAACTAAAATCTTCTTCGTCCTTAAAAAAAAGAAAAAAAAAAAACTAGGAATTCATCGCCTCCATTTTCTTTTTTCTTTGGTCATTTTTCGTCGAAAAAATTTCATTTCTTTAAGACCTCCGCTTAAGTCATATCTTACGTGTTGCTTAAGTCATATCTTACGTGTTGCTTAAGTCATATCTTACGTGTTGCTTAAGTCATATCTTACGTGTTGCTTAAGTCATATCTTACGTGTTGCTAAAGACCATTTCAAAACAAGAGTCCAGTGATTAAAACCTCTGGGATAACACCAATGTTTGGGATAACTCCAATGTTTGGGATATTTCACAGCCATTTTCTATATAATGGGTAGCCATTAGTCGGCCCAAGGACAGACTACAGAGTATTCTATGTCACTATATTTCAAATAAAGAAGGAGCCTTTCGCCATGTTATAATCCAGTTTTGAAATTAGTGTTTTATTTTTGGCCTATGTAAAATACTACACTGAATTATTTCCCGCATTTCTGACATTTTTCTAAAAAAAGAAAAATAGAAGAAACAAAAAAAAGATATGCTTTAAAACCTCAATATCGGTCATATATTTCATACTAAACTAAGCTTCTCAGATCTAAGTGCTGTTTAGGGGCCAGTAAGTGCTATAATTAACCTTTGAACTTATAAACGCGTTTAAAACGTTTTTATAATAACCCATTTCATAATCAATCGCTAACTATCGGCCTAAGGAATAATTATACAACATTAATTATTATCATTTAAAGCAAAGAAATCTTTTATCATACTATAATCAAATTTTGGCATAAAAAAAAATCATTTTCGGGCAAAAAAAGAGAAAAATACGACGTACAATAATTTTTTTTCATTTTTTTTTCCCCCTCTTAAAAAATTTGTTTTTTTCAACAACTCTTCATTTGTCTCTCGTGTTATTCCTGGTGAACCAGCAGGTTCTCAGGGCTGATATAGATGTATTAAGAGGTGTTCAGTGATGTAATCATGCGCTGAACAGATAACATGTACAGAACATTACATCATTATACGCCTCGTTATGGTTCGTTCACTCTCTCCTGGCTTGACGAATCATTACGAAATGTTCAACACTTGATATTTCCCAGTACAGGAGTTTTTTTTTATTATTATGTTTTAGTCTAACTCTGAAATAAATGGTACTTTTTGGGGGGCCAAAAAAAAAAGAAAAAAAAATCGCACATTTTTTTTTTTTCATTTTTCCAGAACGATAACTTCGTTATAAATTTCTCAGTGTTTGACGTATTTCTCGTGACGAATACATTTCTGGGGGGTCGAGGTGTTGTCTAGGGGGAGGTGTTGTCTGGGGGGAGGTGTTGTCTGGGGTGAGCAGTTGTCTGGGGGGGGACATAGTTTTTCTTTTCAAATTAAGCTTTGGAAAGATCCTATATCTATTCAAAATATTGAATGGTTAATCACTCCGTAATCAGACGCTATCCTTCAGATATATATATATATATATATATATATATATATATATATATATATATATATATATTTTTTTTTTTTTTTTTTTTTTTTTTTTTGCTTTGTCTCTGTCTCCCGCGTTTACGAGGTAGCGCAAGGAAACAGACGAAAGAAATGGCCCAACCCACCCCCATACACATGTATATACATACGTCCACACACGCAAATATACATACCTACACAGCTTTCCATGGTTTACCCCAGACGCTTCACATGCCTTGATTCAATCCACTGACAGCACGTCAACCCCGGTATACCACATCGCTCCAATTCACTCTATTCCTTGCCCTCCTTTCACCCTCCTGCATGTTCAGGCCCCGATCACACAAAATCTTTTTCACTCCATCTTTCCACCTCCAATTTGGTCTCCCTCTTCTCCTCGTTCCCTCCACCTCCGACACATATATCCTCTTGTTCAATCTTTCCTCACTCATTCTCTCCATGTGACCAAACCATTTCATATATATATATATATATATATATATATATATATATATATATATATATATATATATATATATATATATATATATATGGGTATGTTTGAAGGAATAGTGGTTCCAACAATGTTGTATGGTTGCGAGGCGTGGGCTATGGATAGAGTCGTGCGCAGGAGGATGGATGTGCTGGAAATGAGATGTTTGAGGACAATGTGTGGTGTGAGGTGGTTTGATCGAGTGAGTAACGTAAGGGTAAGAGAGATGTGTGGAAATAAAAAGAGCGTGGTTGAGAGAGCAGAAGAGGGTGTTTTGAAGTGGTTTGGGCACATGGAGAGGATGAGTGAGGAAAGATTGACCAAGAGGATATATGTGTCGGAGGTGGAGGGAACAAGGAGAAGAGGGAGACCAAATTGGAGGTGGAAAGATGGAGTGAAAAAGATTTTGTGTGATCGGGGCCTGAACATGCAGGAGGGTGAAAGGAGGGCAAGGAATAGAGTGAATTGGAGCGATGTGGTATACAGGGGTTGACGTGCTGTCAGTGGATTGAATCAAGGCATGTGAAGCGTCTGGGGTAAATCATGGAAAGCTGTGTAGGTATGTATATTTGCGTGTGTGGACGTATGTATATACATGTGTATGGGGGGGGGGGTTGGCCCATTTCTTTCGTCTGTTTCCTTGCGCTACCTCGCAAACGCGGGAGACAGCGACAAAGTATAATAAAAAAAAAAAAAAAATATATATATATATATATATATATATATATATATATATATATATATATATATATATATATATCAAAACCTGAATCAATATAGGTCACAAATTTTTCATGTTGTTGAATCTAACACATGTTTTTTTTCTTAAAGGATATTTCATATGATCATTCGCTATCATAATCATTCCCCCTTGTTGCTCCGGCCAGACGTACGTTATGGCGCGCGTCTCGCGTCGCTGTTCGCGATGATGTACGGCGTTTGGGAGGTCGGAGACGAGCGAGACTCGCCCATACGGTGACTCCGAGCAAGACCGGAAACCGTGTACGCTCAATGATATTGATCATAGCATAGATCTTATGTGATTAATCACGCTCATCTTCGGCTTAAATGTATAAAATTAATCACTTTTGTCTATGGCTTAAATGTGTGAGATCCATCATGTTTATGGTTGGCTTGAGTGTATATGATTTGATCACATTACATTTTGGGTTAAATGTATAAGATTAATCACGTTCATCTTTGGCTTAAATGTATAAGATTAATCACGTTCATCTGTGGCTTAACTGTATGAGCTTAATCACATTAATCCTTGCCTTATATCATGAGGTTAATCACGCTAATGTTTGCGTTAAATGTATAAGATTAATCACGTTAATGTTTGCGTTAAATGTATAAGATTAATCACGTTAATCTTTGGCTTAAATGTATGAGATTAATCACGTTAATCTTTGGCTTAAATGTATAAGATTAATCACGTTAATCTTTGGCTTAAATGTATAAGATTAATCACGTTAATCTTTGGCTTAAAGATGATACAACTTTACACGTTAATCTTCTGCTTAAATGCATAAGATTAATCAGCTGAATTGTATAAGGTTAACCTGAGTAATCTTAAGCTAAGCTTTACTATATTAATCACACTAATTTCAGCTTAATCTGAGGCAGATGATACAGGGGATAATCTTCTCCTTGACCTACAAGGTCTCGTAATGACCTTGATTAAGGTCAGTAGGAAACTGTGTAATTAATTCTAAACCTCATTACAATGAATGAATAATGAATATCATTATACATTTCCTTTTTTCCATTTCTTTGTTTAGTGTATAGCGTGACGTCATACCGGTAAGCTATCTATAGTCCGATATATATATATATATATATTATCCCTGGGGATAGGGGAAAAAGAATACTTCCCACGTATTCCCTGCGTGTCGTAGAAAGCGACTAAAAGGGGAGGGAGCGGGGGGCTGGAAATCCTCCCCTCTCGTTTTTTTTTTTTTTTTTTTTTTTTTAATTTTCCAAAAGAAGGAACAGAGGGGGCCAGGTGAGGATATTCCAAAAAAGGCCCAGCCCTCTGTTCTTAACGCTACCTCGCTAACGCGGGAAATGGCGAATAGTTTAAAAAATATATATTTTTTTTTTTTTTTTTTTTTTTTTTATACTTTGTCGCTGTCTCCCGCGTTTGCGAGGTAGCGCAAGGAAACAGACGAAAGAAATGGCCCAACCCTCCCCATACACATGTACATACACACGTCCACACACGCAAATATACATACCTACACAGCTTTCCATGGTTTACCCCGGACGCTTCACATGCCTTGATTCAATCCACTGACAGCACGTCAACCCCTGTATACCACATCGCTCCAATTCACTCTATTCCTTGCCCTCCTTTCACCCTCCTGCATGTTCAGGCCCCGATCATACAAAATCCTCTTCACTCCATCTTTCCACCTCCAATTTGGTCTCCCTCTTCTCCTCGTTCCCTCCACCTCCGACACATATATCCTCTTGGTCAATCTTTCCTCACTCATTCTCTCCATGTGCCCAAACCATTTCAAAACACCCTCTTCTGCTCTCTCAACCACGCTCTTTTTATTTCCACACATCTCTCTCACCCTTACGTTACTTACTCGATCAAACCACCTCACACCACACATTGTCCTCAAACATCTCATTTCCAGCACATCCATCCTCCTGCGCACAACTCTATCCATAGCCCACGCCTCGCAACCATACAACATTGTTGGAACTACTATTCCTTCAAACATACCCATTTTTGCTTTCCGGGATAATGTTCTCGACTTCCACACATTTTTCAAGGCTCCCAAAATTTTCGCCCCCTCCCCCACCCTATGATCCACTTCCGCTTCCATGGTTCCATCCGCTGACAGATCCACTCCCAGATATCTAAAACACTTCACTTCCTCCAGTTTTTCTCCATTCAAACTCACCTCCCAATTGACTTGACCCTCAACCCTACTGTACCTAATAACCTTGCTCTTATTCACATTTACTCTTAACTTTCTTCTTCCACACACTTTACCAAACTCCGTCACCAGCTTCTGCAGTTTCTCACATGAATCCGCCACCAGCGCTGTATCATCAGCGAACAACAACTGACTCACTTCCCAAGCTCTCTCATCCCCAACAGACTTCATACTTGCCCCTCTTTCCAAGACTCTTGCATTTACCTCCCTAACAACCCCATCCATAAACAAATTAAACAACCATGGAGACATCACACACCCCTGCCGCAAACCTACATTCACTGAGAACCAATCACTTTCCTCTCTTCCTACACGTACACATGCCTTACATCCTCGATAAAAACTTTTCACTGCTTCTAACAACTTGCCTCCCACACCATATATTCTTAATATATATATATATATATATATATATATATATATATATATATATATATATATATATATATATATATTAAGATGGTTATGTGCGTGTGTGTGGACGTGTATGTATATACATGTGTAAGTGGGTGGGTTGGGCCATTCTTTCGTCTGTATCCTTGCGCTACCTCGCTAACGCGGGAGACGGCGATTAAGTATAATAAAAGAAAAAAAAAGAATAGTTATGTCAGTGGTTCTGTGTTTACAAACAAAGTCCGAGAGAATATTTATTTCCCCAAAGATATTCTCTCTCTCTCTCTCTCTCTCTCTCTCTCTCTCTCTCTCTCTCTCTCTCTCTCTCTCTCTCTCTCTCTCTCTCTCTCTCTCTCTATCTATCTATCTATCTATCTATCTATCTTTCCTTCCTCTCTTCCACTCCTCAATCGGAGGACTTAGCCCCTCACAGCGACACATACATGCACACGTACATACATACACACATACACACATACATACACACATACATACATACATACATACATACATACATACATACACACATACATACATACAAATATACATACATACATACATACAAATATACATACATACATACACACATACATACATACATACATACATACATACATACATACACACATGCGTACATACATACATACACACATACATACATATATACACACAAACATACATACATACATACATACACACAAACATACATACATACATACATACATACATACATACATACATACATACATACATACACGCGTACATACGTACACACCGGCCGACAAACACGTCGCCCTAATCAGGGTCTGGGCCAGCGGTAATATCATACGTGGATGTCGAAAATAAAGTGGTGGTCGGCTGGAGGCTAGGGGGGAGAGGGGAGGGGGGGGAGAGGGGGAGAGAGAGGGGGGAGAGGGGAAGAAAAGAAGGGGAAAATATCATTAGATGAGGGGCTAAGAGGGGTGGGGGCAGGGCTGTTCAGGGCTGTCTGAGAGAGAGGGGGGGAGGGGAGAAGGAGAGAGAGGAGGGAGGAGGGGGGGGAGACCCTGGTAACCCTAAGGGAAGAAATGGGGCAGGGGGGGCAGGGGGGCAGGGGGGCGGGGGGGGGAGAGGAACACCCTGCCAGAGGGTAAAGGGTGGACGCTCAGGGAGGGGGAGGGGATGTGCGGAGCCTGTGAGGGGAATAGAGGGGTGGGGGGATGGAGGTGGGGGTAGGAGGGGGGAGAGGCCTGGAGACCTGACAGCACCCCCCCCCACCCCACCCTACTCCCGGGGAGCCAGCAGGCGAAAAATGAATTATGAACCTTGCCGAGACTTGGTGATGGTGATGGATGGTGAGGCTAGGATGGTGATGGATGGTGAGGCTAGGGTGGTGATGGATGGTGAGGCTAGGGTGGTGATGGATGGTGAGGCTAGGGTGGTGATGGATGGTGAGGCTAGGGTGGTGATGGATGGTGAGGCTAGGGTGGTGATGGATGGTGAGGCTAGGATGGTGATGGATAGTGAGGCTAGGGTGGTGATAGTTGGTGAGGCTAGGGTGGTGATGGATGGTGAGGCTAGGGTGGTGATGGATGGTGAGGCTAGGGTGGTGATGGATGGTGAGGCTAGGGTGGTGATGAATGGTGAGGCTAGGGTGGTGATGGATGGTGAGGCTAGGGTGGTGATGGATGGTGAGGCTCGGGTGGTGATGGATGGTGAGGCTAGGTTGGTGATGGATGGTGAGGCTAGGGTGGTGATGGATGGTGAGGCTAGGGTGGTGATGGATGGTGAGGCTAGGATGGTGATGGATGGTGAGGCTAGGATGGTGATGGATGGTGAGGCTAAGATGGTGATGGATGGTGAGGCTAGGGTGGTGATGGATGGTGAGGCTAGGTGGTGATGGATGGTGAGGCTAGGATGGTGATGGATGGTGCGGCTAGGGTGGTGATGGATGGTGAGGCTAGGGTGGTGATGGATGGTGAGGCTAGGATGGTGATGGATGGTGAGGCTAGGATGGTGAGGCTAGGATGGTGATGGATGGTGAGGCTAGGATGGTGATGGATGGTGAGGCTAGGGTGGTGATGGATGGTAAGGCTAGGATGGTGATGGATGGTGAGGCTAGGGTGGTGATGGATGGTGAGGCTAGGATGGTGATGGATGGTGAGGCTAGGATGGTGATGGATGGTGAGGCTAGGATGGTGATGGATGGTGAAGCTAGGATGGTGATGGATGGTGAGGCTAGGACGGTGATGGATGGTGAGGCTAGGATGGTGATGGACGGTGAGGCTAGGGTGGTGATGGATGATGAGGCTAGGACGGTGATGGATAGTGAGGCTAGTGTTCGTCAGGCCCGGGCACCTTGGAGAGGTGGGAGGTGGGGAAGGTGTGTGTAGGTGTGTGGGGGGCGCTACTGTCGTGCGTCAGTGGGAACGAAACGGAACACACCTCAACCTCCCTTCTCCCTCACCTCACCCTCTCCCTCACCCTCACCCTCACCCTCACCATACCCGCCCACTCCTTAAGCCGCAGTCACTATCTGTCTGCTGGGCGGCCCTCACCTTTAACCTCCCCCGCCCTCCCCACATCTCCCACAGCCAGGCCTCTCATGCATATACTATCCCGGAGTCATGCATCCTCCATCAGTCGAGATCGCCGCCCCAAACGTTTCCCCGCCCCGCCCCTCCCTGGAGCGCCCAAGAGGAGGGCGGCTCTCTCTCTCTCTCTCTCTCTCTCTCTCTCTCTCTCTCTCTCTCTCTCTCTCTCTCTCTCTCTCTCTCTCTCTCAGCCTTCCCCAGCAGCGGTCTACCCCAAGTGACATGGGGAGGCGCTCGGTGACCTGACCTGACACCCGACCCCCCCGTGCTGGGCCCCTGACCTGACCCCTGTGACCTTACCTGTGGCACTGACCTGACACCGCTGTGATCTTTACGTTGTGTGTGTGTGTGTGTGTGTGTGTGTGTGTGTGTGTTGCGTTCGCGTTGCGTCTGGATATTTCATCTGTGTTGCCACCATTTAGGGAGGTGGTGTATGAATTTCGGAGGAAGAAAAAAACCCTGCCTTTTTATTACGCGGGAAGCGAGGTATCATTCTGTGTTGGTTGAGTGGACAGGAAACACTGTTTTGTGTCTGCCGTCTTGCGGGCTGTGATAAATAAATACCCCGTGTTGGTAACTGGGTTGAGAAAGCGACTTTGTGTTACCATCGAGCGGGTAGCGGAGAGTAAAAATGGGTATGTTTGAAGGAATAGTGGTTCCATCGGAGAGTAAAACTGGGTATGTTTGAAGGAATAGTGGTTCCAACAATTTTGTATGGTTGCGAGGCGTGGGCTATGGATAGAGTTGTGCGCAGGAGGATGGACGTGCTGGAAACGAGATGTTTGAGGCCAATGTGTGGTGTGAGGTGGTTTGATCCAGTAAGTAACGTAAGGGTAAGAGAGATGTGTGAAAATAAAAAGAGCGTGGTTGAGAGAGCAGAAGAGGGTGTTTTGAAATGGTGTGGGCACATGGAGAGAATGAGTGAGGAAAGATTGACCAAGAGGATATATGTGTCGGAGGTGGAGGGAACGAGCAGAAGTGGGAGACCAAATTGGAGGTGGAAAGATGGAGTGAAAATGATTTTGTGTGATCGGGGCCTGAACATGCAGGAGGGTGAAAGGAGGGCAAGGAATAGAGTATATTGGATCGATGTGGTATACCGGGGTTGACGTGGTGTCAGTGGATTGAATCAGTGCATGTGAAGCGTCTGGGGTAAACCATGGAAAGTTGTGTGGGGCCTGGATGTGGAAAGGGAGCTGTGGTGTCGGGCATTATACATGACAGCTCGAGACTTAGTGTGAACGAATGTGGCCTTTGTTGTTTTTTCCCAGCGGTACGTAGCGCGCGTAGGGGGAGGGGGGGATGCTGTTTCATGTGTGGCGGGGTGGCGACGAGAATGGATGAAGGCAGCAAGTATGAATATGTACATGTGTAAATATATATATATATATATATATATATATATATATATATATATATATATATATATATATATATATATATATATGTGTGTGTGTGTGTGTGTGTGTGTGTATGTATATGTAAGCATATGTTGAAATGTATAGGTATATATATGTGCGTGTGTGTGCGTTTATGTATATACATGTTTATGTGGGTGGGTTGGGCCATTCTTTCGTTTGTATCCTTGCGCTACCTCGCTAACGCGGGAGACAGCGACTAAGTATGATAAATAATATATATATATATATATATATATATATATATATATATATATATATATATATATATATATATATATTGCCATTAATCAGTTGGGTTAATACTTAACAAACAGTCATGTGTTGCAAGACGAGTAAACACTGTGTTGCAATGTGTTGTGAACAATCCCCCCCACCACCCAACCCCCCCATCCTAATTCCTAGCTTCTCACCCTCACCGCGTGCCACTCTCTCTCTCTCTCTCTCTCTCTCTCTCTCTCTCTCTCTCTCTCTCTCTCTCTCTCTCTTACCTCGTTGTAATATTCATTAGGTATTCAGTCGATGTAAAGGATTGGTGGGTGGTGGTGGGTGGTGGGTGGTGGGTGGTGGGCGGTGGGTGGTGGGTGGTGGGCGGTGGGTGGTGGGTGGTGGGTGGTGGGTGGTGGGCGGGAATATGGCGGGATTCGATTCCCTTACTTGGGCTTTGTTGATGATGTGTAGGAGAGGTGGAAGGGGAGGGCGTGTATCTCGAGAAGATTAGCTCTGAGAGAGAGAGAGAGAGAGAGAGAGAGAGAGAGAGAGAGAGAGAGAGAGAGAGAGAGAGAGAGAGAGATACAAAAGCAGAGGGCCAACGATCGTTAGACAAGACAAAACGACACACACACACACACACACACACACACACACACACACACACACACACACATACGTCATATCAAGTTAAGATTGGGACCTTCACGAAGCCACCTTCCAATCCCTCGTGTACACGAATGGACGCCACAGAGTTCTCATCAGGTGACCACAGTAAATACAAATTATATATATATATATATATATATATATATATATATATATATATATATATATATATATATATATTATATATATATATATATATATATATATATATATATATCCTCCCCTCTCGTTTTTTTTATTTTCCAAAACAAAGAACAGAGAAGGAGGCCAGGTGAGGATATTCCCTCTAAGGCCCAGTCCTTTGTTCTTAACGCTACCTCGCTAACGCGGGAAATGGCGAATAGTTTGAAAGAAAAAAAGAAAATATAAATGTGCGCAGGAGGATGGATGTGCTGGAAATGAGATGTTTGAGGACAATATGTGGTGTGAGGTGGTTTGATCGAGTAAGTAACGTAAGGGTAAGAGTGATGTGTGGAAATAAAAAGAGCGTGGTTGAGAGAGCAGAAGAGGGTGTTTTGAAATGGTTTGGGCACATGGAGAGAATGAGTGAGGAAAGATTGACCAAGAGAATATATGTGTCGGAGGTGGAGGGAACGAGGAGAAGAGGGAGACCAAATTGGAGGTGGAAAGATGGAGTGAAAAAGATTTTGTGTGATCGGGGCCTGAACATGCAGGAGGGTGAAAGGAGGGCAAGGAATAGAGTGAATTGGAGCGATGTGGTATACCGGGGTTGACGTGCTGTCAGTGGATTGAATCAAGGCATGTGAAGCGTCTGGGGTAAACCATGGAAAGCTGTGTAGGTATGTATATTTGCGTGTGTGGACGTATGTATATACATGTGTATGGGGGTGGGTTGGGCCATTTCTTTCGTCTGTTTCCTTGCGCTACCTCGCAAACGCGGGAGACAGCGACAAAGCAAAAAAAAAAAAAAAATATATATATATATAAAGACATAATGAACAACTAATTAAAGTTTTTAAAAACGCCAATATTTTGCTTATAATTAATGGCCACGTAAGTGGTGATGACGCTAATCAGCTCTGGACTAATTATCCTGTTAATGATATTACTTTACTGCATGTGCCCGATGGTTGATTGCTAATTATGGAAATTAGGACAGAAAATGGCAGGGGGCGCCAACACCCCCCAACCCCCCTATTCACACTTTATTATCTGAAAACGTATTCTTTCTTTCTTTCTCTCTTTTCTTTTCTCCCTCACTTCAATTCTTAACAGATATACGTATATACATAGACGTCTATAATCTATAACACTCTATCTATCTTCGAGAGAGAGAGAGAGAGAGAGAGAGAGAGAGAGAGAGAGAGAGAGAGAGAGAGAGAGAGAGAGAGAGACTATTGCTCTTCTCATCAAACTACTTCCCATTTTTTCCACTCTATCAAAAACTATTTTTTCCCCCCATTTTCTCCACCAATTCTATTCTCTCTCTTCCAGCCCAGCAAAACCTACCTCCCCGTTTTCTTCCACTTGCAAACGGCTTGGGCTTCCCATCTTCTCTACCCACAACTTTTCTTCTTTTTTCTTCCCTTTTCATTTTCTTTTTTTTTTCGTTGTTATGGGTCGTTGTTAAGGGCGGATATTACGTGATTACAGAAGCATCGTCACTCATCTCCTAACTGGGCTGTTGGTTAACTGGGGAAGCCATTCTTCTGCACCCACGCATGAGTCAGAGATTCCATTACTCATCAGAAAAAGAGAAGAAAAAAAAGATATTAAAAAAAGATACCCCATGAGTATATATATATGTTATCAAATGGAAAAAAAGATACCCCATGAGTATATATATCTTATCAAATGAAAAAAAAGATACCCCATGAGTATATATATCTTATCAAATGGAAAAAAAAGATACCCCATGAGTATATATATCTTATCAAATGAAAAAAAAAGATACCCCATGAGTATATATATCTTATCAAATGAAAAAAAAGATACCCCATGAGTATATATATCCTATCAAAGGAAAAAAAAAGATACCCCATGAGTATATATATCTTATCAAATGAAAAAAAAGATACCCCATGAGTATATATATCTTATCAAATGGAAAAAAAAGATACCCCATGAGTATATATATCTTATCAAATGAAAAAAAAAGATACCCCATGAGTATATATATCTTATCAAATGAAAAAAAAAGATACCCCATGAGTATATATATCCTATCAAAGGAAAAAAAAAGATACCCCATGAGTATATATATCTTATCAAATGAAAAAAAAAGATACCCCATGAGTATATATATCTTATCAAATGAAAAAAAAAGATACCCCATGAGTATATATATCTTATCAAATGAAAAAAAAGATACCCCATGAGTATATATATCTTATCAAATGAAAAAAAAAGATACCCCATGAGTATATATATCTTATCAAATGAAAAAAAAAGATACCCCATGAGTATATATATCTTATCAAATGAAAAAAAAAGATACCCCATGAGTATATATATCTTATCAAATGAAAAAAAAAGATACCCCATGAGTATATATCTTATCAAATGCAAAAAAGATACCCCATAAATCTCGCTCGATGTACACTACACACATCCTACCCACGCAAATCAGGGTATCTTTCTCCCTTTTCAAAAGAAAAAGATACCAGAAAGAAAAAAAGATAAAGAAAAGATAAAAAAAAGATTAAACTAGGGGAGGGGTGGGTGGTGGGGGGGAGTGCAATTTGCCGGCAGTCCCTTTTACTCAGATTAACACAAACTTTAATTACGCGAATCTCACTATGAAAGGCAATTAGTTAATTAGATAGCATTTTTTTTCCCCCTGGTTTCAGGTGAAAAGACGATTCGACACCCACCCGTCACTGTTGTATCATCATGTTTACCTGGGCCTCTCTGCTCATGCTCCCTGCCTTATATGCTCACGTCCCTAGCCTTTTACATAGCTCATGTATTGAGCCTCATATGCTCATGTCTTGTGTCTTATATGCTCATGTCCTCAGGTTTATATGCTCATGTCTCGTGCCTTATATGCTCATGTCTTGTGCCTTATATGCTCATGTCTTGTGCCTTATATGCTCATGTTCCTGGCATTATATGCTCATCTCCTGTGCCTTATATGCTCGTGTCCCTAGCCTTATATGCTCATGTCGTGTGCCTTATACGCTCATGTCTTTAGCCTTATATGCTCATGTCTTGTTCCATATATGCTCACGTCCCTAGCCTTATATACTCATGTCTTGTGCCTTATATCTCATGTCTTGTGCCTTATGCTCATGTCCCTTGCCTGATACCTCTGTCTTTTGCCTCTTTATTAACATATCCTTCCTTATACTCACTGTTTTCTTGACTTGAATTCATGCCTTCTACCTTATACTCATGTCTCTTGCCTTACATCCCTGTTATCTGCCTTATACTGACGTCTCTGGCCTCATATTCACGCATCTCGCCTTATGCTCAAGTCCCTTGCCTTCTGTTCGTCTCTCCCACCTGATACTCACGTAGTCTACCTTATAGTCACGTCTTCTTGGCATTTACTTATCTCTCTTTTCCCTTTAAATCAGTTGTCCACCACTAAACAAGAGTGAGATAGGAGGGAGATGGGGGATATGGGGGATGGGGATATGGGGGATGGGGGATGGGGATTTGGGGGATGGGGAGAGGAGGGAGGTGGGAGCTGCGTAGTTAGGACGGTCTCTGACACCAAGACACGAAAGTGGGTCCTCTCACCTCACAGCCTATGGCTATGGTAACGCCTGCCATCTATGCTCTCTCTCTCTCTCTCTCTCTCTCTCTCTCTCTCTCTCTCTCTCTCTCTCTCTCTCTCTCTCTCTCAGCAACAGCAGCGACGGAGATTCCTGGAGGAGTCCCGCTCAAGGCTTCGTTACAAACCTTGACCTTCTAAGACTCCGCCAGCCAGCCACTCCTTGGGCCCTCGTGCACTACCTCCTGAGGAAGGCCAGGGGGGGGGGGGGGGGCTGTTACATCACGAGTCTGTCACAGACTCAGTCGACATCGACCATCTGACCTTTAGACTCGAACTAACGCCGGGCAAACTCTCCTTGAACCAAGTCGCATAACGACGGAAGGGCATTTTTCAATGGTACAACCACTCACGTATGATTTTTTTTTATTTTTCTCGTACTATGCCTCCCATACTGATGGCACAGCTCTGCCACTCGACAATGACATATTTCCTTGAAGATACACCCAGCAGTAGCCGGTAATTCCTATCCTGCCTGGGATGTGGTGTAGCTACGTTCTTGAGACGGCGAGGTGTGGATCACGAAAGTTTAGGAAGGCTTAAGGCCGGTCCTGATGACAAAGTAAAGGAATCTATTATCGCCCTTCCCAGTGACTCCCCCGACGTAGTTCCAGTTGACTTACTGGTTCCCGGACGCCCCCCTGACGAGAGGGCATCAGCGAAGCCTGTGAGATGGGCAGAAATATATATACAGAGAGGTCTTTTATTATGTGGGTCGCTCAGTGCACGAGCTAAAATGAGAAGCTAATATTTTTTCTACGGAAATTCTCGTCATATATATATATATATATATATATATATATATATATATATATATATATATATATATATATATATATATATATATATATGTGTGTGTGTGTGTGTGTGTGTGTAATCCTTCTTGTATCTCACCTGATGATGTGATTATTACACGAAATTGCACTTGGGAACTTAACGTGTTTCATTTCCCCTTGGACTCATAGGAATATACTAGATCACGAGCTCAAATGTGATCCTTTCCAATATATATATATATATATATATATATATATATATATATATATATATATATATATATATATATATATATATATATCAACTCTATCATATGCCTTCTCCAGATCCATAAATGCTACATACAAATCCATTTGCTTTTCTAAGTATTTCTCACATACATTCTTCAAAGCAAACACCTGATCCACACATCCTCTACCACTTCTGAAACCGCACTGCTCTTCCCCAATCTGATGCTCTGTACATGCCTTCACCCTCTCAATCAATACCCTCCCATATAATTTACCAGGAATACTCAACAAACTTATACCTCTGTAATTTGAGCACTCACTCTTATCCCCTTTGCCTTTGTACAATGGCACTATGTACGCATTCCGCCAATCCTCAGGCACCTCACCATGAGTCATACATACATTAAATAACCTTACCAACCAGTCAACAATACAGTCACCCCCTTTTTAATAAATTCCACTGCAATACCATCCAAACCTGCTGCCTTGCCGGCTTTCATCTTCCGCAAAGCTTTTACTACCTCTTCTCTGTTTACCAAATCATTTTCCCTAACCCTCTCACTTTGCACACCACCTCGACCAAAACACCCTATATCTGCCACTCTGTCATCAGACACATTCAACAAACCTTCAAAATACTCATTCCATCTCCTTCTCACATCACCGCTACTTGTTATCACCTCCCCATTTACGCCCTTCACTGAAGTTCCCATTTGCTCCCTTGTCTTACGCACCCTATTTACCTCCTTCCAGAACATCTTTTTATTCTCCCTAAAATTTACTGATAGTCTCTCACCCCAACTCTCATTTGCCCTTTTTTTCACCTCTTGCACCTTTCTCTTGACCTCCTGTCTCTTTCTTTTATACTTCTCCCACTCAATTGCATTTTTTCCCTGCACATATGTGTCGGAGGTGGAGGGAACGAGGAGAAGAGGGAGACCAAATTGGAGGTGGAAAGATGGAGTGAAAAAGATTTTGTGTGATCGGGGCCTGAACATGCAGGAGGGTGAAAGGAGGGCAAGGAATAGAGTGAATTGGAGCGATGTGGTATACAGGGGTTGACGTGCTGTCAGTGGATTGAATCAAGGCATGTGAAGCGTCTGGGGTAAACCATGGAAGGCTGTGTAGGTATGTATATTTGCGTGTGTGGACGTATGTACATGTGTATGGGGGGGGGGGGGCATTTCTTTCGTCTGTTTCCTTGCGCTACCTCGCAAACGCGGGAGACAGCGACAAAGTATGAAAAAAAAAAAAAAAAAAAAAAAAAATATATATATATATATATATATATATATATATATATATATATATATATATATATATATATATATATATATATATATTATTCTCTTGGATGTGAACCAAACCACTGATATATTTCACATCGTTCGCTCGTAATAAACGTTATTAACGTGCCTTTTGGAAGGACAAGGTAATGCATTTTTTCACACACACAGAGAGCGCAGGAACGGTCAGCTCTGTGCGTAAGATGTATATACTCTCCATTGAATAAACATTGGAGGGAACTTTGCTGCCGCATTCTCGGGACGTCTCGCATTTCGTTTTCGACCGGAGTGCCGAGTGTCCTCTCTCTCTCTCTCTCTCTCTCTCTCTCTCTCTCTCTCTCTCTCTCTCTCTCTCTCTCTCTCTCTCTATGTGCGTGCGTGCATGCATGCATGCGTGCGTGCGTGCGTGCGTACGTGCGTGCGTGCGTGCGTGTGTGTGTGTTTGTGTGTGTGTATGTGTGCGTGTGCGTGTGTGTGTGCGTTTCGCCCGCTATACACTCACACACAGACACACACACACATGAAAAAAAAGGTGTTTTGTCGTCGAATGGGAATAGGAAGAAAAATGCTCTTCCCTTTTGTGAACTGAGAGAGAGAGAGAGAGAGAGAGAGAGAGAGAGAGAGAGAGAGAGAGAGAGAGAGAGAGAGAGAGAGAGAAGAGCCACTGTATTGTCGAGTGGGTGTGGAAAAAAAAATAATGCTATATTTGTCATCACAAATTATTTTGGGATATGTATATTCTTGTGGTGCAGGTGAGCGGGGTAGAAATGTGAACCAATAACACTTGTTTTGTTGTTTGTTGTTGTTGTTGTTGTTGTTGTTGTGTGTGGTGTGAGGTGCATAGCTCATAGATATAAAATGTGAATCACCTCTGGTCTATATAGAGTCAATATAGGAAATCTGAATCACGTCTGGTCTATATAGAGTCTATATAGAGTCAATATAGAAAATGTGAATCACCTCTGGTCTATATAGAGTCTATATAGAGTCAAAATAGAAAATCTGAATCACCCTGGTCTATACAGAGTCTATATAGAGTCAATATAGAAAATGTGAATCACGTCTGGTCTATATAGAGTCTATATAGAGTCAATATAGAAAATGTGAATCACGTCTGGTCTATACAGAGTCAATATAGAAAATATGAATCACTCAGGTCTATATAGAGTCTACATAGAGTCCATATAGAGTGCCAGGTGGCCATAGAGTTTATGATGGATCGTACGGGATGAGGTCAGAAGTTACCACGTGACCTTTGCTGGACCTGTGTGTGGATCATCCGCTGATACCAGGAGGTGGAGGATAAGGGACCATGTTCTGAGCCTTGCCCGGGTCGTCGCACCCAAGGGAAGTCGGAGAGTCGTGCTCTCCAAGGGTCGTACCGCCATGGTAAAGATAACACCGTCGTACTCCAAAGGGTCGTATTCTTAGTGTTCAAGGAACGTATGGTCGTCCTCAGAGGTCGTACTCTGGTGTTTACGGGTGTTTACTCTTGTGTTTAGGTGCTCGGAAGTCGTACCGTCATCAAGGGTCGTACCGTTGTATGACAGCGTGGGTAGGTAGGTACATAAGTGGGTAGGTAAGCAGGTATGTGAGCAAGTAGGTAGGCAGGTAGGTAGGTAGGTAGATGGATAAGTGAGCAAGTAGGTAAGCAGGTAAGTAAGCAGGTCGGACAGCAGACCCAGCCCCTGCGCCACGCCACCGTCAACGGATCCTCTCTCCTCCCTCCTCACTATGTATGACCTTGAGAACGCGTGTCATCAGACCCCAGGCTGGCAGGATGTCGGAGGTCAGGAAGGAGTTTTGGCAAGGTTTTAAGGGACGGACGGCGGGTTTCATGAACTCCGTTTCCCACCCATTCCCTTGACGCGCTTGGCTGCCTCGTCCCCTGGAGAGAGAGAGAGAGAGAGAGAGAGAGAGAGAGAGAGAGAGAGAGAGAGAGAGAGAGAGAGAGAGAGAGAGAGAGAGAGAGGCAGTAAACACACAACCCTCACCCCACCCCAACTTTAAAGAGGAGGGGCGGGGAGTTATCATAGAAGTTTGTGAGACGAGGAGAGATGATGGACGGATCTCCTATAATAATAATATGGGTCACTCGCGAGAGAGAGAGGGCGTAAACTAGGTAGCGCATCGTTTTGCATGCAGATTCTCGTCATATACACACAGACGCACGTCCATCTGGATCCCAAATCACGGGTTTAAACTCACATCGTCCACTCGTTT
Source organism: Panulirus ornatus (assembly GCF_036320965.1). Classification (NCBI taxonomy): domain Eukaryota; kingdom Metazoa; phylum Arthropoda; class Malacostraca; order Decapoda; family Palinuridae; genus Panulirus; species Panulirus ornatus. The sequence goes on from NC_092225.1 coordinate 94,968,994, forward strand.
TAAACGCTGTAAACCAGCTTATGGGCAATCAAAAGCTTTTTATACATGGAATCAAGCTTCATCAGCTTTCAGAATTTAATTCATGGTTATATGTTCTGTGCATAGAATACATACATATACTTTACATACTTCTACACACGTATTCGATAGGTATTTGCCTCTGGCCCTTCAGTATATATATTTCATTCTATTTCCGGGTGAAAAGTACATTTTGTTTTCACCTTTTTTGTTTCTTTTTTTTTTCGATCTGTGGGATGGATGTGGGGGTTTAAAGTGTGATGGAGCCAAGGGTCGGGGAGATATACACTCGAGCGTTCTTAACAAAAGAGAGAAAAAAAAAAGCAAAAATACTTCTTCGTTGTCGTTAGATTTGGATAATAAATTTTTCCAGTTGCGGGACGAGGGAAGGGGGTGGGGGGGGGGGGGTTAACAGACACTACACGTGTGTGTGTGTGTGTGTGTGTGTGTGTGTGTGTGTGTGTGTGTGTGTGTGTGTGTGTGTGTGTGTGTGTGTGTGTGTGTGTGAGTGTGTGTGTGTGTGTGTGAGTGTGTGTGTGTGTGTGTGTGTGTGTGTGTGTGTGTGTGTGTGTGTGTGAGTGTGTGTGTGTGTGAGTGTGTGTGTGTGTGTGTGAGTGTGTGTGTGTGAGTGTGTGTGTGTGTGTGTGTGTGTGTGTGTGAGTCTGCGTGTGTGTCTGGAGCGGTGATCAAACGCGCTCTGCTGTCCTGGTGTACCTACTGTCGAGAGTCTGGGCTACTTAGGTAGGTAAGTAAGTAGGTAGTTACGTGGGTAGTGGCAGCCACTACCCACACCCCACTTCCCAAAGTCTGCCGCGTCTCTGAATCACCCTCGACTTAACAACCAGTTACGCATCGACACACAGGGCAATTACGGCGACATGTATACGTAGTCGGGCGGTAATAAAGGCTGTAATGACACGCGCAGAAAAGGGAGGGGGGAGGGGGGGAGGTTTTAACGATCTCGCAAGTGACGTCCAAACAAACTGTAAATCATTTACGGAGTCGTTAACTGTAAATCGTTCACGGGGTCGGTTGGTCTCCATGCGAAAACAGAACTTTTCCCCCGTGCCGTAGGCGGGGGGGGGGGGGGGGGGGGGGGGGGGGGGGGGGGGGGGCTGAGGGGCCCGCTCGTGTTTCCAGAGGGGGGAAGGGGGGGGGTCGTACCGTCGACCTCCAGCTAGGCCTTACCGTACCGCTGTGCTCAAGAGTCGTACCGTTGTGCTCAAGAGTCGTATCGCAGTGCTCAAGAGTCGTACCGTAGTGCTCAAGAGTCGTACCGTTGTGCTTAAGAGCCGTACCGTTGTGCTCAAGAGTCGTACCGTAGTGCTCAAGAGTCGTACCGCTGTGCTTAAGAACCGTACCGTAGTGCTCAAGAGTCGTACCGTTGTGCTCAAGAGTCGTACCGTTGTGCTCAAGAGTCGTACCGTTGTGCTCAAGAGCCGTACCGTTGTGCTCAAGAGTCGTACCGTTGTGCTCAAGAGTCGTACCGTTGTGCTCAAGAGTCGTACCGTAGTGCTCAAGAGCCGTACCGTAGTGTTTAAGAGTCGTACCGTAGTGCTCAAGAGTCGTACAGTAGTGCTCAAGAGTCGTACCGTAGTGCTTAAGAGCCATACCGTAGTGCTCAAGAGTCGTACCGCTGTGCTTGAGTCGTACCGTTGTGCTCAAGAGCCGTACCGTAGTGCTTGAGTCGTACCGTTGTGCTCAAGAGCCGTACCGTAGTGCTCAAGAGTCGTACCGTTGTGCTCAAGAGCCGTACCGTAGTGCTTGAGTCGTACCGTTATGCTCAGGGGTAATGCACCGTCTTCCTCGGATGTCACTTCTCCACGTTTCGGGGTTCTGACCTTCGTGCTCAGGGAGGGTCGTAATGTCGTGCTCGAGGGTCGTTCCTTCATGCTCAAGGGTCGTTCCATCATGCTCGAGGGTCGTTCCTTCATGCTCGAGGGTCGTTCTCCCTTACTCGAGGGTCGTACCACATTGCTCACCAAGTCTGTGGTTACAGCGCCGTCAGGGAGGCGTGCGGAGGAGAGATGGGTGTTGCGTCCATCACACTGGCCATCATTTGACCATCACTTTAAGAAGTTGGGATGAGGGGGAGGTAAAGGGGGGGGGGGGGGGGGGAAGGGTCTGCGCCATCACAGGCAATGATGGATCCTCCTCTCGCTTGGCCGCCCCTGTGGCTGCGGCAACGGCGATGGAAATCCGCCGCGGAAACCCAATTACGGCGTCTCCATAACCTCGCTGTTAAGACTTCCTTAACCCCCCTTCCTCCTCCTCCTCCTTCTTCCCCATCGGTTCACCGCTTCGTGCGGGGGGGGGGGGGGGGGGACCAGAAGTTGCATCACACGTTCGCCAAAGACTCAGTCGAATGCAGATGTCGACCCCTGACCTCCAGACTCTGATTAACACTGAGTGGAGGCTCCCTCAACAGATTCCAAGAACGGCGGAATGACATTATTCAATGGTGTAACCACTCGTCCCCAACCGCTTTCCCTTCATGCTTCCCATAGCTAGTGGTACAGTTTTCCCCGTCACTATTAACATGTATATGACCCCAGCAACCAGCAATTCCTGTCCTGCCAGGGGTGTGGACGATTCAATCGTGAAGGGGGGAAACAGTCTGTACACACGGAGGATACATATGTTCACCTCGGATGTAGACCTCGGGAGTTGGGAAGCCTTAGGGATGGTCCTCAGTGCAAAGAGAAGGAACCTATCGCCATTCCCGACGTTTCCCGTGTCCACCCAGCTGGCACAGCGGTTTCCCAGATGAGAGCGCGGTAGTCAACGTGTCTCTGACGAGGGAAAGATTGAGTGATGCTTCTGTCGTTTGAATCGCTCAGTCAATGAGTGCTTAAGACGGGAGGCGAGTCTTTCCACATGCTAATACCTCTCGTGTGTGTGTGTGTATATATATATATATATATATATATATATATATATATATATATATATATATATATATATATATATATATA
>NC_092225.1:94979486-94989486 GCF_036320965.1 Panulirus ornatus
GGTGTATTCTCAATCGAGTGGCTTCATAAATTCATTTGTCAATTTACACACACACACACACACACACACACACACACACACACACACACACACACACACACACATCTTAAACGATTATAGCATGAAATTCTTGCCCCGATCTTTCACGTCTGGATATCGAAAATGTCAGCAACATTGATTTATCACATAATAATTTTCCTTTTTTCTTTTTTTTTTTTTTGTGCCCTCTGTCGTCAAAGGCAGGAAGGAGTCTCGGGTGAGCGAGCCCTTCAAAGCCAGACCTTACAGGCGTCAAACATTAAGATTGAAACTGGAATGATGTACCGCTCATGATGGGGGAACACGAAATATATTGCTAGTGTGAAGGGAAAACCTGCAGTTATTATTATGATTATTATCATTATTATTATTATTATTATGATTATTATAACTTTTATTATCATTATCATTATTATTGTTATTATTATCATTATCATATTATTGTTATTATTATCATTATTATTATTTTTATTATTATTATTATTGTTATTATTATTATTATTATTATTATTATTATTATTATTATTATTATTACTATTATTATTGTTGTTGTTATTATCATTATCATTATCATTGTTATCATTATTATCATTATTACTATTATCATTATTATCATTATCATTACTATTATCATTATTATTATTATTATTATTATTATTATTATTATCATTATTATTATTATCATCATCATTATCATTATCTATTTATCTATCCATTTATTCATTATGCTTAATCGCGGTCTCCCGCGTTAGCGAGGTAGCGCAAGGAAACAGTCAAGGAATGGCCCAACCCAATGGCCCAACATGTACATATTCATACTTGCTGCCTTCATCCATTTCTGTTGCCACCCCGCCACACACGAAATAGCACCCCCCCACCTCCCTCAACCCCCCCCCCCCAGCGAGGTAGCGCTAGGAAAAGACAACAAAGGCCCCATTCGTTCACACACAGTCTCTAGCTGTCATGTATAATGCACCGAAACCACAGCTCCCTTTCCACATCCAGGCCCCACAGAACTTTCCATGGTTTACCCAAGACGCTTCACATGCCCTGGTTCAATCCATTGACAGCACGTCGACCCCGGTATACCACATCGTTCCAATTAACTCTGTTCCTTGCATACCTTATTATTATTATTATTATTATTATTATTATTATTATTATTATTATTATCATTATCATCATAATCATTATTATTATTATTATTATCATTATTATTATTATTATTATTATTATTATTATCATTATCATCATAATCATTATTATTATTATCATTATTATTATCATTATTATTATTATTATTATTATCATTATTATTATCATTACGATAAGAATCATTATTACTATCATTATCATAAGAATCATTATTACTATCATATCACTATCATTACTTATCTTCAATTTCCCAAAATAATTCCCTTTTTTTCCTGAATATAATAACTCGATGTTTAATAAGAACCAAAACCTTGAAGAACGATGCTAATCAAAGGAGCATTCAACGTCTCTGCTGCCACAGTCCAGACAACAGAGTGTGGAGCAAGAGGGTTGAATCATCTCAACATGTAACAACAAGAGATCAAATCACTCTCATCTGATGCTCCAAGTGTGCGCACGTAACTCTCCCACTGGAACACTGAGAGGCTGAGGTAAGGTCTTGGATCCCTTTATGCTATGCCGTCGAGCCCGGGCAGCTACCTGGAGTTATTCCATTGCCCTGCTGCAGGGTCGAGGATCAAGCTTTGCTATCGTCACCCCAGCATCGCTTCTGGCAGGGGAAGGCCATGCGTGGTCCTGAGGCGACGAGCATTGTTATCAGCGCATGACCATGTGCTATCTTCATGATAACAAGACTATATGGGAAGGAAGACTATAGCTATCTCTCAAGAGGAGGAGAACGTAGTTTATAGCAAGTACGATGTGCTATCTTCATGATAGCAAGACTATATGGGAAGGAAGACTATAGCTATCTCTCAAGAGGAGAAGAACGTGGTTTATAGCAAGTACGATGTGCTATCTTCATGATAGCAAGACTATATGGGAAGGAAGACTATAGCTATGTCTCAAGAGGAGGAGAACGTGGTTTATAGCAAAAACAAGACGTGCTATCTTACGATAACCAAACAGGGAATTGTAGACACAATACTGGAAACGCAAAGTGAAGACAAGGACGAATGATATCGTGGTGTTGTGATGAGCGTGTGGCCACTGGTTAAAGTTCTGCACGCCTCCCAAACCCAGTCAACACTGTGCACCACAAAGTAGCAGCCCTCTTGTTCGCAGTAAACTCCCGTAGTTCGTAAACTCCTGTAAACTCCTCTCTTCCTCACCCGGCCGACTCAACTGGTTCTGGTTGGGAAACAGGATATGATAGTTTACCTCGTGAGTTTGCCTCTGTCTGTTATCGTGTTAGGCTAAGCTTGCCAGCCCGCCCTCTCCCACACCCCACACACCCCCCCCACACCCGGACGCTGTAGAGAGAGAGAGGAGAAAATATATATATGTGTATATATGGTTGCCTTAATGTGGGTCTAGGCAACGTAAACAGCGTAGTTTACGTAAACTTACGACGACGATATGGGTCATGGGTTAAAGCTACGCTGGCCTCCAACCCGGGCTGGTTCACGGCTGACAGCGCATTCCCTAGCGGTGCCCGCGAGAGAGAGGCGTCCGTATGGTACGTGGGAGAGGCGTCCGTATGGTACGTGGGAGAGGAGTCCGTATGGTACGTGGGAGAGGCGTCCGTGTGGGACGTGGGAGAGGCGTCCGTATGGGACGTGGGAGAGGCGTCCGTATGGTACGTGGGAAAGGCGTCCGTATGGTACGTGGGAGAGGAGTCCGTATGGTACGTGGGAGAGGCGTCCGTATAGTACGTGGGAGAGGCGTCCGTATGGTACGTGGGAGAGGCGTCCGTATGGTACGTGGGAGAGGCGTCCGTGTGGTATGTGGGAGAGGCGTCCGTGTGGTACATGGGAGAGGCGTCCGTATGGTACGTGGGAGAGGTGTTCGTATGGTACGTGGGAGAGGCGTCCGTGTGGTATGTGGGAGAGGCGTCCGTATGGTATGTGGGAGAGGCGTCCGTGTGGTACGTGGGAGAGGCGTCCGTATGGTACGTGGGAGAGGAGTCCGTATGGTACGTGGGAGAGGCGTCCGTGTGGTACATGGGAGAGGCGTCCGTATGGTACGTGGGAGAGGTGTTCGTATGGTACGTGGGAGAGGTGTTCGTATGGTACGTGGGAGAGGCGTCCGTGTGGTACGTGGGAGAGGCGTCCGTATGGTACGTGGGAGAGGCGTCCGTGTGGTACGTGGGAGAGGTGTTCGTATGGTACGTGGAAGAGGTGTTCGTAAGGTAGTTCTAATCTTACAAGTTTCACTGCTAAGCGATAAGATACATAATCATATCTCTGTGTTTAGGAGTGGTTAAGACAGTATATATATATATATATATATATATATATATATATATATATATATATATATATATATATATATATATATATATATTTTTTGCTTTGTCGCTGTCTCCCGCGTTTGCGAGGTAGCGCAAGGAAACAGACGAAAGAAATGGCCCAACCCACCCCCATACACATGTATATACATACGTCCACACACGCAAATATACATACCTACACAGCCTTCCACGGTTTACCCCAGACGCTTCACATGCCCTGATTCAATCCACTGACAGCACATCAACCCCGGTATACCACATCGCTCCAATTCACTCTATTCCTTGCCCTCCTTTCACCCTCCTGCATGTTCAGGCCCCGATCACACAAAATCTTTTTCACTCCATCTTTCCACCTCCAATTTGGTCTCCCTCTTCTCCTCGTTCCCTCCACCTCCGACACATATATCCTCTTGGTCAATCTTTCCTCACTCATTCTCTCCATGTGCCCAAACCATTTCAAAACACCCTCTTCTGCTCTCTCAACCACGCTCTTTTTATTTCCACACATCTCTCTTACCCTTACGTTACTTACTCGATCAAACCACCTCACACCACACATTGTCCTCAAACATCTCATTTCCAGCACATCCATCCTCCTGCGCACAACTCTATCCATAGCCCACGCCTCGCAACCATACAACATTGTTGGAACCACTATTCCTTCAAACATACCCATTTTTGCTTTCCGAGATAATGTTCTCGACTTCCACACAGTCTTCAAGGCTCCCAGAATTTTCGCCCCCTCCCCCACCCTATGATTCACTTCCGCTTCCATGGTTCCATCCGCTGCCAGATCCACTCCCAGATATCTAAAACACTTCACTTCCTCCAGTTTTTCTCCATTCAAACACACCTCCCAATTGACTTGACCCTCAACCCTACTGTACCTAATAACCTTGCTCTTATTCACATTTACTCTTAACTTTCTTCTTTCACACACTTTACCAAACTCAGTCACCAGCTTCTGCAGTTTCTCACATGAATCAGCCACCAGCGCTGTATCATCAGCGAACAACAACTGACTCACTTCCCAAGCTCTCTCATCCCCAACAGACTTCATACTTGCCCCTCTTTCCAAAACTCTTGCATCCACCTCCCTAACAACCCCATCCATAAACAAATTAAACAACCATGGAGACATCACACACCCCTGCCGCAAACCTACATTCACTGAGAACCAATCACTTTCCTCTCTTCCTACACGTACACATGCTTTACATCCTCGATAAAAACTTTTCACTGCTTCTAACAACTTGCCTCCCACACCATATATTCTTAATACCTTCCACAGAGCATCTCTATCAACTCTATCATATGCCTTCTCCAGATCCATAAATGCTACATACAAATCCATTTGCTTTTCTAAGTATTTCTCACATACATTCTTCAAAGCAAACACCTGATCCACACATCCTCAACCACTTCTGAAACCACACTGCTCTTCCCCAATCTGATGCTCTGTACATGCCTTCACCCTCTCAATCAATACCCTCCCATATAATTTACCAGGAATACTCAACAAACTTATACCTCTGTAATTTGAGCACTCACTCTTATCCCCTTTGCCTTTGTACAATAGCACTATGCACGCATTCCGCTAATCCTCAGGCACCTCACCGTGAGTCATACATACATTAAATAACCTTACCAACCAGTCAACAATACAGTCACCCCCTTTTTTAATAAATTCCACTGCAATACCATCCAAACCTGCTGCCTTGCCGGCTTTCATCTTCCGCAAAGCTTTTACTACCTCTTCTCTGTTTACCAAATCATTTTCCCTAACCCTCTCACTTTGCACACCACCTCGACCAAAACACCCTATATCTGCCACTCTATATATATATATATATATATATATATATATATATATATATATATATATATATATATATATATATACTAAGTACTCGAATACCCTTCGTCTCACAATGGTGAGCAACGGGGTCTATACCGGTTGGTTCCGAACAGACGCACATAGCCAGCTGATAGCGTTTTACCGAACCTAACTGTACAACGCGGAGGTATATGAATACGAATAAAGTGCATATGAACGCGCACATTCATAGAACATACATGTATATACATGTATATATATATATATATATATATATATATATATATATATATATATATATATATATACATATATATATATATATATATATATACATATATATATATATATATATATATATATATATATATATATATATATATATATATATATATATATATATATTCATTCATTTCCCCCCAATTTCAAATGTAACTCCTGTACGCAGAGAGAGAGAGAGAGAGAGAGAGAGAGAGAGAGAGAGAGAGAGAGAGAGAGAGAGAGAGAGAGTTTGTGTGTGTTAGCGATACACCGAATTACATTACAGTGTAGGTATAATCTGCATGGCTGTGGGGGCTTGGTTGAAGGGGCCAGCTGGCGTCGCGTACAACATGTGAGCCTCTCCTTGTTGTGTGTACTCCACTCAACACGTCCCCTGTCTCACGAACACTCACTGTACACAGAGAGAGAGAGAGAGAGAGAGAGAGAGAGAGAGAGAGAGAGAGAGAGAGAGAGAGAGAGAGAGAGAGACTCTCTCTCTCTATTATCACCGAATATTACCTAATTAAGGGAAGCCGGAAGGTGTTTATAAGCTTGTCTGATTAAGGGAAGCCTTTGAAAAGGGGTGGTCTATTACCTTGCCTAATCAAGGGGAAGCTTAAAAGGTGGTTCAGCAGCTTGGGTTCGTTAGTAGAAGAGTTGAAAGACAGTTTACAAACTTCCGCAAGGAAGGAAATGAATCTCGAGGGTTTTTATTGGTCTACCTAATCTTCCTCACCCCTTCCTTCCCCCCCTTCATGTGGTCAAGGTATAGCCCCTCCCCCCCCATTATAACACCACCCCCCTCATTAAACCAATGGGCAAGGTATAGCCCCTCCCCCCCATCATAACACCACCCCCCTCATTAAACCAATGGTCAAGATATAGCCCCTTCCCCCCCTCCCCAATCATAAGACCACCCCCCCCCCCGATTAAACCAATGGTCAAGGTACAGACCCTCCTCCCCCCCCCCTCCAACAACCCCAATCATAAGACCACCCCCCCCCCACGATTAAACCAATGGTCAAGATACAGACAGCCCCTTCCCCCCCAAAAACAACCTCCAACCCCCATCAAAAGACCCTCCCCCCCACCCCCACCCCCCATTAAACCATCAATATCCGTATGAATATAAAACCCTGATTAAATCTCCACGTATCGCAAAGCCGATGTATTCAAATTTCTTAATGAAATCATTACAGGTAACTGATTTACATGATGAGAATACCATTATATATATTTTTGTGTGTGTGTGTGTGTGTGTGTGTGTGTGTGTGTGTGTGTGTTGATATCCAACGTATGAAAATGCGTTTAATTTCTATACGTATAATCTTTTTTTTTTTTCTACATACAATATTCTTCTCCCCCTTCGCTTCCCCTTCTCAAAAGCCACCTCGCGGGAGTTTAAGTGTTTCAATCTGGATTTTTTTTTTTTTGAGAGAGAGAGAGAGGGGGGAAAGGGGGAAGGGGAAGGGGGGAAGGAGAGGGGGGAGGGGGAGGGAGGTGGGGGGAGTCAGTAATTAACTTCTCTCACTGCTTTCGGTAATTACTTCCATCTTATTTACATATATACACTTTACAAATTTGCATATGCATTTTGGCCCCGATCGAGCTGTGTCTGTGTTTATGAAGGGCGTTCGTGTGTTGCTGCTGAACAAAGTTGAACAGGTAGCGATGAGGAACAGGTAGTGATGTTGAACAGGTAGTGATGATGAACAGGTAGTGATGATGAACAGGTAATGATGTTCAACAGATGGTGATGTTGAACAGGTAGTGATGTTGAACAGATAGCGATGTTGAACAGTTAGTGATGTTGAACAGATGGTGATGTTGAACAGATAGTGATGTTGAATAGGTACTGATGTTGAACAGATAGCGATGTTGAACAGTTAGTGATTTTGAACAGATAGTGATGTTAAACAGACAATGATGTTGAACGAGACGGTGATGTTAAACGCGCGGTGATGTTGAACAACCACTGGTGGTGAACAGGTCGTGATGATGGTGAACAGAGAGAGAGAGAGAGTGATATTCCTTCGCTGTGACGTCGAGTGCTGGTGGGAACTGTTCATCCGGTGTTCTTTAAGAACAAGTCTGTCGTGTCTTGAGGCAGCCATCCAGCCAAGAACAGCAGCAGTCGCCCTCAGAGGGCCATACATACCCAGTGGTTCCTCCTGGTCCTTAACCCACCACACTGGGCAGCGGATCCCTCAGCCCCCCCTTTTTACCCGGCCCTCAGCCAAGCCCAGCTGTTTCCCCCAGCCCTCACCTAGGAGCCGAGCCCGCCCCCCGCCCCCCCTCCTCACCCAGAGGAGGAGGAGGCCCCTCCCCCACAGAGCCCGCCACTCCACGACGACATTCCCCCCCATCTCCTCCACCTCCTCCTCCTTCGAATACTTCTTTCACTCCAGCTCTCTCGTCTGGTCGAGGGGAGGTCTGGTCTTGATGGCCGGCGGGGGTTTTGTTCGACAGATCTTATACGGTCGCCGGGTCTTCATTCGTCGTCGCCGGTGGTGGTCGGTCGGGTTATGTGTTCGCCGGGGGTGTCGGATCGTCGCCAGGGCCACAGCGTTCCGCCGGCTCCGGGACGGACGGACGGACGGATAGACGGACGGTCGGACGGTCGCCAGAGGATGGTTCTTGTGTCGCCTCTGACGTAAGGCACGACCGCGACCTGCCAAGCAGGTTGAGGCGAGTCCTGTCGTTCGCTGCGCCTCTCTAATGACCGGCCGCCAGCAGTTTCCATCGCTACGTGCGTTCGCCTCCGTCGCCTCTTCCTCTCCCTCCTCCTCCTCCTCCTCCTACCGCACGCGCCATCGCCGCTCTCACGCGACAAATTGTCGTGTCCTTTTCGTATTTTTTATTCCTTTTTTTCTGGGGGGCGTCATCAGGCGACAATAGCGGCTGAAACGACCTCCCACACGTCGTCCCCCTCCCTCAGCCCCCTCTTAACACAATCTGGACACAATATCTCCTGATATATTTCTAGTTCATATCTTTTTCAAAATACAATCCACCCTTGATGACTGACTGCCGTTGCCTGTGGCGCGGCGGTCTGTGCACCTGAACGCTGTAACACCGCTGTAACACGGACGATGTAGTTAGTACCCCTCCAGCGTGACCAGGTGGATGTACGAGAACAACGACACGTCTGGTGTTCACCACGTCTGCTACAACCTACATCACTGAGGCTCCTTGGCGGGGATGGGGGGTTGAGAGCCTGACAAGGGGGCTCAAAATTTTTCCGTCCCTGTCACAAGACCTTCCGCCAAGCTGGTCTTGCCTGGGGCGGGGCGAGGCGGGGCGGGGCGGGAGAAGGAGGAGGGGAGTCAGATGGGGCAGGGCGAGGCGGGGTGGGGCGGCAGCCGTGAGGGATGTGGCGTGAGTGAACGTCCTATCAAGGAAGAGTGTTGGGATGAATGTCCCAGCGGGAGAGGAGGGAAGCTTGGGATGAACGTCCCAGCGGGAGAGGAGGGAAGCTTGGGATGAACGTCCCAGCGGGAGAGGAGGGAAGCTTGGGACGTCAGAGGAGGGAAGCTTGGGTGAACGTCCCAGCGGGGAGGGAGGAGGAGAGGGCAAGCTTGGGATGAACGTCCCAGCGGGGGAGGAGGGAAGCTTGGGTGAACGTCCCAGGAGTGGAGGAGGCCAAGCTGGGGTGAACGTCCCAGCGTAGGAAGAGAAGTAGGGCAAGCTGGAGTGGACGTCCCAGCGGGGTGAAGGTCCTAACGTGGGTGGAAGTGAGGGTGCACGTCCTAGCTGGCGTAAGAGGAGGAGGAGGAGGAGGGGTGGAAAAAGGGAGGGACTGGAGTGGGTGGGGTGTGTCACTGAGGGCCTGGCACACGCCACCCCCCAGTACGACGCTCAGGGTAGGTGGCGTCTCGACCCACCTTTATTTATTTATATATATTTTGCTTTGTCGCTGTCTCCCACGTTTGCGAGGTAGCGCAAAGAAACAGACGAAAGAAATGGCACAACCCACCCCCATACACAATGTACACACACACACGCCCACACACGCAAATATACATACCTATACATCTCAATGTACACATATATATACACACACAGACACATACATATATACCCATGCACACACTTCACACTGTCTGCCCCTATTCATTCCCATCGCCACCTCGCCACACATGGAATACCTTCCCCCTCCCCCCCTCATGTGTGCGAGGTAGCACTAGGAGAAGACAACAAAGGCCCCTTTCGTTCACACTTAGTCTCCAGCTGTCACGCAATAATGCCCGAAACCACAGCTCCCTTTCCACATCCAGGCCCCACACAACTTTTCATGGTTTACCCCAGACGCTTCACATGCCCTGATTCAATCCACTGACAGCACGTCAACCCCGGTATACCACATCGATCCAATTCACTCTATTCCTTGCCCGCCTTTCACCCTCCTGCATGTT
>NC_092225.1:94996986-95004486 GCF_036320965.1 Panulirus ornatus
ACGGGGAGGGACATAGGAGTATTAACAGGAGCATCAGGGGGTTAAGGAATGTTAAGAGTCATCCAAGGTGGAGTTAGAGGAGAAACGGGAAGCAAAGAGAATTGCTCTGTCTACGGGGAAGACAGCTACAGTACCGTCGGGACGGAAACGTGAAGGAAAGGCAGAGCGACAGTAGTTGTTAGCGATGCTCTTAGGTAAATACCAGAAAGACCTTTCAGTGGATAACGAACAGATGGGAGTCAGAGGAAGGAGAGTTTTTCAGCCCTTGCCTGTATGGCCTCAGAACAGGAACGGTTGAACCATGGATTGGAAGAAGAGGTCGTCTTGGAGGAAGATGGGATGAATGCTTCCATTCCCGCAACAATCACCTCTGCCATGCGTTTTGGCGGAGACCGGAGCATCGCCACATAAATCGTAATTCACCAAGGAATGTCCGAAGAGAATTTTCTGACGTTATCCCGGTTCAGCTTAGTCGAGGCGCCAGTATTTAACGATTAGCAGGGGCTGCTGGAGGAGGGGGAGGTGGTGCCGTTAGAACAGATACATTCATGAGAGTGCGATCAGACGACCCAACTGGGGGAGAGATTGTGTAGCTACAGCCGGAAGGAAAACCAGAGATGAAAAACAGATCCAGAATATCTGGAGACGGGGGTCATATCGGTCAGGAATATGATGGATGAGGAGAGATATAATTTGCTGTAGGTCAGTGAGAATGGAGAACGTAAGGTATCAATCTCTCCACCATCCGTATGGAGGGAAGTCATCGATTCCCTATGGTGAACGATGAATTCCCCTGGAGGGTGTCTCTCGGATCAGGGTTAATAGGATCTCAGGGCCTCGCGGCAGGAGTTTCGATAGTCGAAGAAAGATACAGATTTTGTAGACTCAGGAGAACAGTAGGCGAGACAAAGGCAAAGCGGTGGCAGTTGGGAGACAGACCTTGAGGTAGATACCATCAAAATTTGGGAACTAGAGGTCCTCGGGGGGGACGTGTACGCAACAGGTGTGTTGATGCTGGAGTAAGCACAAACACCACCTGGCCCGGGAAACCCGTGGGAGAATTATAACAAGCATGAGGGGGTGGTGGCATCAATTCTGAAACTGGTCTCAAAAAAAGTTGTACAGAAGAAGAGGTGCAAAAAGGTGCTTTCAAGAGGGGGGAGGAGGAGGGGGGGGTCCAACATAGTAAAGGAGAGCACAAAACAGAGGTTAAAGAGGAGTAGGAGGAGGAAGAGGAGGAGGGGGATAGGAGGGGAGGAGAGCAGGAGGGGAAGGGGGAGGGGGGGGGGGAGTCATAGTGCAGGAGAGGAAAACAGAGGGTGTTCAAAAAGGGAGAGGGGGAGGAGGAGGAGAGGAGGGAGGAGGGGGGGAGGAGGGTCATCATATAAGGAGAGGCACAAAACAGTGGGTTCAAGAGAGGAGGAGGAGGAGGAGGAGAGGCGGGGAGGAGGAGGAGGAGGAGGAGGGGAGGAGGTGGAAGGAGGAGGACCAAAGTTTGGGGAAGGGGAAAACATGACCATAATTCAAAGATGAAGGGAGGAGGAGGAGGGGGTTAGTAATTTTTGTGTTTTTGGCCAACCCTATTACATTAAGTCCCAAACCCCTATTTTTTCATATAATTATGCTTCATTATCTTATTAATAGGTTTATTATTATTATTGTTTTTACATATCTTCCCATACATAATCCCCTTTAAACCTTTATATTATTACACAAAAATTTAAATTAACCCCTTCTTATTATCATTATTTTCCAACTCAATCATTTTATTTTATCAAAAAATCCCTACTTACATCTTTATTCCCTTTTTCCAACTCCAACAATTTTCATTTTCCTTTTACAAACCATAAACTCTAACCCTACCACCATCCCCCCTTTACCCACCCCCACCCTTTAACCAACCCTACCACCCTACCCACCCCAACTCACCCTTTACACCAAACCCTCACCACCTCCCCCAATACCCCACCCTACCTAATTACTCCCCAACCTCACCCCCACTCACCTTCACTTCAACACCCACACCCAAAACTCCCTTACCCACCATCACTACTAACCCACCCCATCCCACTCCATAATATCCTTACAAGACTCCCCATCCTACCATAACATCCCCTCCTCTCCATACCACCCATACTCTCAAAAAACCTCACACCCATGAACACCCCTTTCCCCACTTCGATATCCCCTCCCCACGTATGAACTCCCTTCCTCGTCACGTACTCCACCGCACCGCCCTTTACTCACCGCACTTCAAGTATCAAAACCAGATCCTTCCCCGCCCTCACCAGACTCTCATAAAACCCTCTGTCAGTACTCACCTGCACTCGTCATGTACTCACCTGCCTCGTCACGTACTCACAACACTCGTATGTACTCACCTCACTCGTCAGTACTCATCATACTCGTCAGTACTCCCCTGCCCTTTCCTTTTACTCATCACCTCAGGGTCAGTACTAAACCTGCACTCGTCAGTATTTCACCTGCACCTTCCGGTCCAGTACTCCACATGCACTCTTCAGTACTCACCTGCACTCGTCACGTACTCACCTGCACTCGTCATGTACTCACCTGCACTCTTCACGTACTCACCTGCACTCGTCATGTACTCACCTGCACTCGTCACGTACTCACCTGCACTCGTCATGTACTCACCTGCACTCTTCACGTACTCACCTGCACTCGTCACGTACTCACCTGCACTCGTCACGTACTCACCTGCACTCGTCATGTACTCACCTGCACTCGTCATGTACTCACCTGCACTCGTCACGTACTCACCTGCACTCGTCATGTACTCACCTGCACTCCTCATGTACTCATTATACTCATGATCTACTGCCCCACAGGTGTCGTGGATCAGGCTCCGTGACCACCACCTCATCACGGTGGGCCGTCAGACGTACAGCAACGACGACCGCTTCTCCGTCACCTACAACAGGCACCTGAACGTAAGTCCCACCACGACGACGACCCGACCCGACACCCTCTGGACGACCTCCTGTCGTGTCGTAAACAACCCCCCCCCCCTTCCGACACGCCACTACACGCCTGGGGTGTCGTGACCTTGCGACACCCCACCCGAGACGTCTGGGGGGTGTGACGACACGGTACTATACGCCTGGGGTGTCGTCGTGACCTTACGACGACACGCCCACGGGACGACCTCCTGCCGGGTCGTAGACTTACGACACGACACCCTGTACCCTCAGAGGTGTGTGTCATGACCTTACGACACGCCCAAGGGACGACCTCCTGCCGGGTCGTAGACTTACGACACGACACCCTGTATCCTCAGAGGTGTGTGTCATGACCTTACGACACGGTCACGGGACGACCTCCTACCGTGTCGTGACCTTTGCGACACGACACCTTAGGCACACGGTGTCGTGTCGTAACCGTTACGACACGAGAGACTGGATCGTCTTGGGAATGATTGTAACTTCACCAGGTCTCACAAAATCCCAAAACTACAGTAAGGCCAGAACACAGCCCCATGTTTTACATTCTTTTCGCTGATTGGATGAAGTTATGCGTCCCTCACCATTGTGAGCGTACGACAAGACCCAGCAATTACCTCATAACACAGACTTAAACAAGATGGTTTGAGCGATGTTAATTTTCTTTTTTGAGCGATGTTTTCCTTTCCTGTTTCTCTTTCTTGACTGTATAATGAGGTATTATTCATCCGTTGTGTGATATACTGGCACGAGTCTGGAGACATCCCGTGTTAGCTCCGACGGCCAAGTGACCTCGCTCTCCTCCTCACCCCACCACACAAGGCCTAGGGTGTGTCATAATTACCAAGTGTGTGTGTGTGTGTGTGTGTGTGTGTGTGTGTGTGTGTGTGTGTGTGTGTGTGTGTGTGTGTGTGTGCCAAGGTCGTACAACTTATTTTGGTAAGGTCGAGTTTGTTGAGCTATTTTGAGTCACGATTTTGAGAGAGAGAGAGAGAGAGAGAGAGAGAGAGAGAGAGAGAGAGAGAGAGAGAGAGAGAGAGAGAGAGAGAGAATGACACTTTTTTTCTCCAAATCTCCACACAACAGCAGAGGTCACTTGGTCTTTAAACCACACAGGGGGCGCATCTGGATATATCAGCACACACACACACACACACACACACACACACACACACACACACATACACTCACACGCACACACACCCACACACACACACACACACACAGACACACACACACACGTTGCGACCTTCCTTCGTTAAGGTTTAAGAAGGTCAAAAGGTCACTTGATTAGCGGGGGTCAGGGACGTTCGCACGTTCCATGGGAATTCAACAGACGCTGTGACCATTCCCGAGTTTCCTTGGGGGGGGGGGGGGGTGAGTTACAAAAGAGTCGTCTCTCCTCGTCACTCCCCCAACACCGGCACACGACTGGACCTGGTGATTGGCCGTGATTGGAGTCAGCGATTGGCCGTGATTGGCCTCCCTCTTTTCTTCTTTTTCTTCTTTTTTTTTTCTTTTTTTCTTTGATTCCAGCGACGTGAAATCTGTTCGATGTCGTATCTCTCTCTCTCTCTCTCTCTCTCTCTCTCTCTCTCTCTCCCACCACTTCGTGAGCGAGAAGAATAAAATGTAAAAAGGGGTCATGTTGAGTAAAAGAAGGACGAATATATACATACATACATACATATATATATTCTTTCTTTCAAACTATTCGCCATTTCCCGCATTAGCGAGGTAGCGTTAAGAACAGAGGACTGGGCCTTTGAGGGAATATCCTCACCTGGCCCCCTTCTCCGTTCCTTCTTTTGGAGAATTAAAAAAAAAAAATGAGAGGGGAGGATTTCCAGCCCCCAGCTCCCTCCCCTTTTAGTCGCCTTCTACGACACGCAGGGAATACGTGGGAAGTATTCTTTCTCCCCTATCCCCAGGGATAATATATATATATATATATATATATATATATATATATATATATATATATATATATATATATATATATATATATTTTTTTTATTTTTTTTTTTATTATACTTTGTCGCTGTCTCCCGCGTTTGCGAGGTAGCGCAAGGAAACAGACGAAAGAAATGGCCCAACCCACCCCCCCATACACATGTATATACATACGTCCACACACGCAAATATACATACCTACACAGCTTTCCATGGTTTACCCCAGACGCTTCACATGCCTTGATTCAATCCACTGACAGCACGTCAACCCCGGTATATATATATATATATATATATATATATATATATATATATATATATATATATATATATGTATATATATATATATATATATATATATATATATATATATATATATATATATATATATATATATATATATAAGAGCAAGGTTATTAGGTACAGTAGGGGTGAGGGTCAAGTCAATTGGGAGGTGAGTTTGAATGGAGAAAAACTGGAGGAAGTGAAGTGTTTTAGATATCTGGGAGTGGATCTGTCAGCGGATGGAACCATGGAAGCGGAAGTGGATCATAGGGTGGGGGAGGGGGCGAAAATTTTGGGAGCCTTGAAAAATGTGTGGAAGTCGAGAACATTATCTCGGAAAGCAAAAATGGGTATGTTTGAGGGAATAGTGGTTCCAACAATGCTGTATGGTTGCGAGGCGTGGGCTATGGATAGAGATGTGCGCAGGAGGATGGATGTGCTGGAAATGAGATGTTTGAGGACAATGTGTGGTGTGAGGTGGTTTGATCGAGTAAGTAACGTAAGGGTAAGAGAGATGTGTGGAAATAAAAAGAGCGTGGTCGAGAGAGCAGAAGAGGGTGTTTTGAAATGGTTTGGGCACATGGAGAGAATGAGTGAGGAGAGATTGACCAAGAGGATATATGTGTCGGAGGTGGAGGGAACGAGGAGAAGAGGGAGACCAAATTGGAGGTGGAAAGATGGAGTGAAAAAGATTTTGTGTGATCGGGGCCTGAACATGCAGGAGGGTGAAAGGAGGGCAAGAAATAGAGTGAATTGGAGTCATGTGGTATACAGGGGTTGACGTGCTGTCAGTGGATTGAATCAGGGCATGTGAAGCGTCTGGGGTAAACCATGGAAAGCTGTGTAGGTATGTATATTTGCGTGTGTGGACGTGTGTATGTACATGTGTATGGGGGGGGGGGGGGGGTTGGGCCATTTCTGTTTCCTTGCGCTACCTCGCAAACGCGGGAGACAGCGACAAAGTATAAAAAAAAAAAGAGAAAAAAAAAAATATATATATATATATATATATATATATATATATATAAAGTCTGTTAAAGGATGATAGAGAGTGTGAAGACGTTAACAGTAAAGTGGAGAAAATCGTGACCAGCATAAAGGTATGGGATAATATGTCTCCATCAGGGGATGAAGAGGGGGGTCGACCACCCCCAAAGTCTGATATTAGGGAGCTAAGCCTTATCTATCCAGTTCAGGAGTCTTTATCTATCCATTATCTGTCCTGTATCTATCCATACGGTCAACCTCATGGTCGAACACCTGCCTCATGATCTTGCTCCCCCCCCCCCCCCAACCCCCAGCGTCTATCCGGGTTCAGGTGACAGGTACAATGTACCATCCATCCATCCCCCCTCCTCCTCCTCCTCCTCCTCCCCAGTCCAGCGCACATCCCGGATGGGACACCCTCCTCCCCTCTACCCCCTCTATCCCCTCTATCCCTCCCAAGTCGGTCCCGTACATCCCAGCGTGTGCGATGTACCACAACACGGCACGGAAGTACCCCCACAAAATTTGGTAGGTACACTGTAACCCACAACCCAACCCCAGACAGCGCAGTGTACCTCCAGACGGTACGAATGTACCGCCAGCGGGTATGTGTACCCCTGGCCCCACAAGGCTTGCTAAGACCTCCATTCCACTGAACTACACACACGCACACACACACACACACACACACACACACACACACAGACACACACACATACACCCCACATCTCCCTGTGTCCAGGAGGAACGCGCCACATTATCTTCCTCATCAACATTCTTTATCTCCGAGAATTTCCACCAAGTTTGATCTGTGTTTCTGTTCTATTTTTTTTCCCCCCTCCTTCTTCTTCTTCTCCTTCTCGCCTTCACATAACATCCACCCACACCCACACCACCCTCTCAACCTCCCTCACCACCTCCCTCACCTCCCCAACACACCCACTCTTCTTTTTATAGGATTGTTTTGCTCCGAACTTGTGCAACATTAAATTCGACTCTGTGAACTTGGACAGGCCCAGCTGAGCGGAACACTGTGTGATGTCTCTTTATTCTTTAGTTTTCAATGTGACTTTAATTCTCCGCTCAGGAGCCCGCTGGCCTGGAACTTGGCCAAGTTTTCTTGTCTCTCTTTATTTTTTTCTTTCTTTCCTTCTTTCTCTTTCTTTATTTCTTTCCTTCTTTCTCATTCTTTCTTTCCTTTTTCTCTTCGTTTCTTTCTATCCTTTTCTCTTTCATTCTTTTCTTCTTTCTCTTTCTGTCTTTTCTTCGTTCTCTTCCTTTCTTTCCTTCTTATCTTTTTTCTTTCTTTCTTTCT
>NC_092225.1:95006986-95016986 GCF_036320965.1 Panulirus ornatus
TCCCCCACTCTCTCTCTCTCTCTCTCTCTCTCTCTCTCTCTCTCTCTCTCTCTCTCTCTATCTATCTATCTATCTCTCTCTCCACTTCCACCTCCCTCCCCCACCCTCTCTCTCTCTCTCTCCCCCACTTCCACCTCCCTCCCCCACCCCCCCCCTCTCTCTCTCTCTCTCTCTCTCTCTCTCTCTCTCTCTCTCCCCACTTCCACCTCCCTCCCCCACCCCCCCCCCCTCTCTCTCTCTCTCTCTCTCTCTCTCTCTCTCTCTCTCTCTCTCTCTCTCTCTCTCCTCACTTCCACCTCCCTCCCCCACCCCCCCCTCTCTCTCTCTCTCTCTCTCTCTCTCTCTCTCTCTCTCTCTCTCCCCTCTTCTCGACTCCACAGACGAAAAATCATAGTTTTTCTAAATATCAAAAATTTTATAGATGAATATTTTTTTTCGTTTTTTTTTTTCCACTGTTTTCATGAAACACTGGTTTGTATCAGTGTGTTTGAGTCTAATTAATTAATGGACATATATCTATTTTATGGTGGATAGTTTGAGCTAGAGGGGGGGGGGGAGGGGGGATATATTAGGGATAGTATTAGGGTTTTAGGTCCGGGTGGGGGGGGTAGGGTAAGGCAAGGGCCTACAGCCAAGGTTAGGGCTAAAGTTAGGGTTTCGGGGATAAGGTTATAGCTAGGGGCTAGGTGCTAAGGTTATAGCTAGGGGCTAGGTGCTAAGGTTATAGCTAGGGGCCAGGTGCTAAGGTTAGGGCTAGGGCTAAGATTTCGGGCTAGGTCTAGGGCTAGACTACAGCTTAGTTAGGGCTAGGCCTAGAGCCAAGGCTTAGGGATAAAGATAGGGCCAGGTTTAAGGACTAAGCTAGGGCTAGGATTACGGCTAAGACTAGCATAAGGGTTTGAGCTGCTAGGGCAAGGATAAGGTCTAGGGTTAGAGATATAGGGCAGGGCAAGGGTAAGGATTAGGGCTAGGGCTGAGGTTAGGTTAGGTCTGGGTTTAGGTATCGGTCCAGGGCTAGGGCTAAGACAAGGACTAGGGCTAGGGCTAAGGATAAGGCAAGGGCTAGGGCTAGGGCCAGAGCTAGGGCTTAAGAGACAGCAATGGCAACCTTTGCTTACAAAGGGCTTCCGGATATATGACCCACCTATATACCCACATATACCAAGCTCCTCTATAGCCATATATACAAAGGTTCTATATCTCCACACACACAATAAGTTCCTATATACCCACATATACCAAGTTCCTATATGACCACACATATCAACTTCCTATATATAACCACATATATATATATATATATATATATATATATATATATATATATATATATATATCACACGTTCCTATAACAGTCTCGTTTAACAAGCCTGACATAGAGAGAGAGAGAGAGAGAGAGAGAGAGAGAGAGAGAGAGAGAGAGAGAGAGAGAGAGAGAGAGAGAGAGAGAGAGAGAGAGAGAGAGAGAGAGAGAGAGAGAGAGAGAGAGAGAGAGAGAGAGAGAGAGAGAGAGAGAGAGACCTTCAATCCTCTTGTGTATATAGAGATGAAAACAAGGAAAACGCCTTCTTGAGTGATATCTTTTTTTTGGGGAGGGAGGCGCTTTGTGTAAAGTTCGGGAAAGATCGCGCCTGCTTTTGTTCTCAGTGGAGAGTAAAGTTGTGGAACCTCCCAAGACGTCTTTGTTTTGGAATATGAGCCACGGGAAGAGGCAATGGGGATGTGTGTGTCTGTTTCGAGAGGGGAATTAAGAAAGGGGAGGGAGGGGGGGGAAGGGGGGGGAAGGGGGAGGGAGTAATGGGTTGAGTCCGCATTGCGAGGATGGTGATGGGGGGGGAGAGGTAGGTTGGAGCCTTCCCCAAAAGAGAGAGGGAAAAAAAAAAAGGAAAATAAAACTTGGAAGAGACACAAATACTCTTCTTCTTCCAGCTTTGCGAGAGACGTTCGCGGGGGGGCACGAGGTCCGTGGTGATGGTGTCTCTACTGAGGAGAATCAATGGTAGAATTATGCGAAATGTCCTTCACTCCTCTACGACCTTATAGAGAGAACTTGAGAATAATTTGCAGACCAGGAGACAGGGTGTGTGTGCGTGTGTCTGTGTGTATGTGGGAGGGTGGGGGATCGAATTCTTGAGTGGCATTGAACACTCCTTCACCGCAGCTATGGCTACTACTACTGCTGGTCGTCCATCCCTGACTATTACAACACGACCCTAAAAGTCGTTGACGCGACCCCTGAAAAATATTAATATCTACGGTGTGACCCATGACACTGATCAGGTTGCAAACCTGACCATTCATTCTCCCTCGACCCCATCCAAGCCTATTCGTCGGGTTCCAAGTAATCCTGGTGGAGCCCTGAACCTCCGAGGGTTTAATCCCAAACCCTAAGACCTTAACATAATCAGGGGATCCCTTAAAAGTTTCTGGTGTGACCCTTAATTCTCCATAAATGGATTCGAACATCACTCGGGTACCCTTAAAAGGTTTTCGGTGTAGACTTGAAATGCCTCCTAAGTCAACGAGCGTCCTTCATAGCCATCGTGTTCATTTCAACAGCAACATACTCTTAGAACTCTCGTGTGAAATACGTCTATCCAGTCCTGAAAAAAAGGGGGGCGAGAAGGGAGGAGGAGGGTAAGGGGGTGTTCTTGCAAAGCGATGCTGCTTTAATGTCTGACATGCAACCCTGTGGTCGGCAATTTTGACAGCATACCATGATAAAAGATATATATATATATATATATAATCCCTTTGTCCTGGTGCCATTTCCTGAATTCTTGTAATATCCTCCCAGTACACAATCATTCATGATTTACGCTTCTGCTGTGCCCAGGGAATATGTATGTATATATATATATATATATATATATATGTATATGTATGTATACATATATATATACATCGAGGATGTAAGGCATGTGTACGTGTAGGAAGAGAGGAAAGTGATTGGTTCTCAGTGAATGTAGGTTTGCGGCAGGGGTGTGTGATGTCTCCATGGTTGTTTAATTTGTTTATGGATGGGGTTGTTAGGGAGGTAAATGCAAGAGTTTTGGAAAGAGGGGCAAGTATGAAGTCTGTTGGGGATGAGAGAGCTTGGGAAGTGAGTCAGTTGTTGTTCGCTGATGATACAGCGCTGGTGGCTGATTCATGTGAGAAACTGCAGAAGCTGGTGACTGAGTTTGGAAAAGTGTGTGGAAGAAGAAAGTTAAGAGTAAATGTGAATAAGAGCAAGGTTATTAGGTACAGTAGGGTTGAGGGTCAAGTCAATTGGGAGGTGAGTTTGAATGGAGAAAAACTGGAGGAAGTGAAGTGTTTTAGATATCTGGGAGTGGATCTGGCAGCGGATGGAACCATGGAAGCGGAAGTGGATCATAGGGTGGGGGAGGGGGCGAAAATCCTGGGGGCCTTGAAGAATGTGTGGAAGTCGAGAACATTATCTCGGAAAGCAAAAATGGGTATGTTTGAAGGAATAGTGGTTCCAACAATGTTGTATGGTTGCGAGGCGTGGGCTATGGATAGAGTTGTGCGCAGGAGGATGGATGTGCTGGAAATGAGATGTTTGAGGACAATGTGTGGTGTGAGGTGGTTTGATCGAGTGAGTAACGTAAGGGTAAGAGAGATGTGTGGAAATAAAAAGAGCGTGGTTGAGAGAGCAGAAGAGGGTGTTTTGAAGTGGTTTGGGCACATGGAGAGGATGAGTGAGGAAAGATTGACCAAGAGGATATATGTGTCGGAGGTGGAGGGAACAAGGAGAAGAGGGAGACCAAATTGGAGGTGGAAAGATGGAGTGAAAAAGATTTTGTGTGATCGGGGCCTGAACATGCAGGAGGGTGAAAGGAGGGCAAGGAATAGAGTGAATTGGAGCGATGTGGTATACGGGGTTGACGTGCTGTCAGTGGATTGAAGCAAGGCATGTGAAGCGTCTGGGGTAAACCATGGGAAGCTGTGTAGGTATGTATATTTGCGTGTGTGGACGTATGTATATACATGTGTATGGGGGGGGGGCCATTTCTTTCGTCTGTTTCCTTGCGCCTACCTCGCAAACGCGGGAGACAGCGACAAAGTATAATATAAAAAATAATAATAAAATATATATATATCCAGTGAGCAAACTTGAGGAAATTACGGCAATGTGTCAGGGAATTAATTTCGTCTTGAGTTTCTTACAAGTTGGTAGAGCGAGCCAGGCAGCCAGCCAGGCAGGGGAAGATGGAGACAAACCCAGAAGCCAGCGACACACTCACCACAGGATCTACATTCTCCACCACACACACACACACACACACACACACACACACACACACACACACACACACACACATGCACTTACTCACTCACTTCCTACACCTGGAACGCTCCAAGATGTATGGGATGTGTACTGGGAGGAGGGTATGGGATGTGGGTTACTTAGACGAGATGGAAGAAGACACGAAGCAATGAGATGGAGGGGGTTGTTTGTATGTATGGGGCTTGGGTAGTGCATTGGTGACGCCAAATAGAGTATGTATGGGTGTATGTACACGTGGCTATGTATGTATGTATGGACGGATGGTAGATTATATGTATGGGTGTATGTACATGTGGCTATGTATGTATGTATGGACGGATGGTAGAGTATGTATGGGTGTATGTACATGTGGCTATGTATGTTTCTATGGACGGATGGTAGAGTATGTATGGGTGGGTGTATGTACATGTGGCTATGTATGTATGTATGGATGGATGGATGACTATGTATGTATGGGTGTTTATATGTATATATACGTATGAATGGACGGATGGATGACGCGGGTCCCTGGCGAAGCGTATGGATAGCGACTGGAATTCGTTAGCAAGACATACAACTGAGATGCATCACTTCAACTTCTGCAACTGTATTCCATGTGTGTGGGGGAGACTATGGCCCCCTGGAACGAGACGGGCAGGCAGGCAGGACCAGCGGGAGAGAGACAAGTGTTCAGAAGTTTGGCTGGAAATGTCTTGGGTGATTTCATTCCAGGAAAGTCTGTTTTATGCCCACTCCAAGAATATTGATGTAGGTTTACGGTACTACGCCTGAAAGTGTGTGGCCGCGGATGAGAGAGAGAGAGAGAGAGAGAGAGAGAGAGAGAGAGAGAGAGAGAGAGAGAGAGAGAGAGAGAGAGAGAGAAACCTGGTACCTGAGGTTTGATTCGGTGAACGCCAGAAAGACCGGGCGCTTCCTGCCTACATCGCCGAGACCAGATGTGTGAGCGAGGCGCGACGACCACCATCAGACCGGGCGTTCCCCATTAACACATGGAATGAAGAAGTGTCTTGCACGGGAGACTCCAGGACAAACGTCGCATCAAACGGTACCGGTGATGGGTACTGGAAGACCGCCAGTGATACTGAACACAAGGAGGGAAATGGACACACACACACACTGGTCCGGGAACACGCCACCATTATCACGTTAACGACCCAGGGTTGTCACTCTCCTCCTCCTCCTCCTCCTCCTCCTCCTCTTCTTCCCACCGTGGCGAGCTGCGGTCAGGAGGACGAGAGATGCTGCTGGAGACGAGATGAGAAGAAGAGGGAAGAGAATGTGAGAGATATTTGAGGAGAGGACCCCCAGTGGCAACACTGTGTCCTGGGGTTTCTCTTTGGCGGTTTCCAGGACAACAAGAAATATGTGGTCGACGAAAGCTTGTCGCGAGCAGAGACAGAGGTGTGAGTGATGAGTGAGTGAGTGAGGACGAGAGACAAAGTTGTGAGTGCGGGAGCGAGAAAAATATCGTCCGCGAAAACGGTCATGATAAAAAGCCCCAGACCGCCTTGTCCCTCTCAGGTTTTTCAGTCACTGGAGGTGAGACACCCGCTTCCTCATGATGCTGTCCATGACACTTCCTCATGATGCTGTCCATGACACTTCCTCATGATGCTGTCCATGACACTTCGTCATGATGCTGTCCATGACACTTCGTCATGATGCTGTCCATGACACTTCGTCATGACGGGTGGAGGTCCATGGTCAGTGGCCGGACGGACGGGGAAAGGGGACAAAAAAAAAAAAGGTTACTTCCCCCTTCTAAGGATGGGTTATAGGATGGTGGGTCTTCCAGGCACAAGAGAGTTAAAAAAAAACCCGACCAATCTGGACGGCAAATGTTTGAGAACTCTGGAAAGGAATACGTCTCATCCCGACCGAAAGTTGTCTTCGAGATCTGAGTTAGCAATGCCGTCCACACCCGGAACTTTGTTGAGATTTTTAAGTGTCGCAGATCAGAAAAGAAATCAGACTTTCATATCTTTTTTTTCCTTCTCTCTCTCTCTCTCTCTCTCTCTCTCTCTCTCTCTCTCTCTCTCTCTCTCTCTCTCTCTTGAGGTTTGAATTAAGGGAAAGATTAATGGGGCTGGGCTGTGAGGGAAAGAGACGAATGCTCGAATTAAAGGCTTTACAAACGTAGGACCAGGGAGAAAGAGAGATTTACCTTTTCCTTCAGCGATAACTTTAAAGGTGAGACCAGGGCCGGCGGAAAAGGGAGGGATGTGGTGGGGATGTAAAGGGGACGACTGGTTGCCGTTGCTCTGAAGGCAACAGACAAAGCCATGATGGCTGTTAAGCTGAGTGAACAAGACGGTGTGATGCGACAGTTGCACAGCGTGAGCTGACCAGTTGGTTTGGTTTTGCGACAAAACACTGAACTGTAGGAAAAGTTGAAGTTCCATCCCATCGCCACGTCGTCCTGTGTGATGGAAGAGGTTGTGGGAGGGAAGGGAGGGAGGCTGGAGGTGGCCAGAGGGAGACGACCCCTGGAATCCTGGGGGCAGGACTCCCATCCTGACGCAGTCCTGCATCACCGTCGTCCTTGGGGATCCCTATGTCTCCTGCCTCCGTCGGAGCTGCCTGGAGGAGGCTCGGGTTACACACACACACGTGTCCTCCCCCCGCCAGCTGGACCATACCATCGATCACCACCACAGACATCCAGCTGCACCACAGACCACAGCCACAGTCCTCCAGCTAGACCAAAGACCACAGACACAGATATGTCCTCCAGCTGCACCACAGACCACAGCCACAGACATGTCCTCCTAGTTGGACCACAGATCACAGCCACAGACATGTCCCCCGAGCTGGGCCACAGACCACCACCGCTTGTGGCCAGAACCATCACACCACAGCAGATAAGGTTATCAAACGAGAGGGAAGAAGAATGAAAGGAACAACACGAACAGGAACACACGGACTGGTGTGTTTGTGTGTGTGTTTGTGTGTGTGTGTGTGTGTGTGTGTGTGTGTGTGTGTGTGTGTGTGTGTGTGTGTGTGTGTGTGTGTGTGTGGCCAGGGGGAGTGGGGGGGGAAGCCACTGCTCTCAGCTGACAGACATTCCAGTATAATTCACTATAAAGATCCACCAATAATAGAAACCCCCGAGTATCACTAAAATCTTCATCATGAGAAATATGATCCCACAATACACAAAGTCGCCCCAGCACAGAAACACGCGCAGGTTTAAGATACAACACCAGAGTTGAAGAAAGAATATATAACATTGAATCAAAATGCCATTATTCCCTAAGCTGTATTTTACATTTGAACGAACTGAAAGGGAAGGAATACAGACGCCGAATCCATTCAGGATACAGTAGTACTGTAGTAATGTTCGAGGTCTAATCTCTTGTGGGGGGAGCTGGAGGAGGAGGAGTTCAGGTGTTTCCAGGAAAAAAGAACTTGAGGATACGGAGGCGACCGGAGTGATTAGGGTGAGAGCTGGGAGGTAAATCCACGGATTAGGAGGCTCTGAGGAAGATTAGTGATTGGTTGGCAGCGTGGATATCATGCGTAACGGGGGATACAAGGAGGGTGTAGTTATCTACACGTGTTAGGGTGTAAGGTAGTGTAGTGATACGAGGAGGGTGTAGTTACCTACACGTGTTAGGGCGTAAGGTAGGATAATACAAGGAGGGTGTAGTTACCTGTACGTGTTAGGGTGTAAGGTAGTGTAGTGATACGAGGAGGGTGTAGTTACCTACACGTGTTAGGGCGTAAGGAAGTGTAGTAATACAAGGAGGGTGTAGTACCTATACGTGTTAGGGTGTAAGCTAGGCTAATACAAGGAGGGTGTAGTACCTACACGTGTTAGGGTGTAAGGAAGTGTAGTAATACAAGGAGGGTGTAGTTATCTACACAAGTTAGGGTGTAAGGTTAGTGTAGGATAATCCATGATGACTGTGGCCACCCCGCAGCTGGCAGGGTGTAGGTCAGTGTAGTGTGAGGCGAGGAGCGTGTAGTTACCTAACTTGTCCCCACACGAAGGTCGTATGCAAATTCATTTTACATTTCATTTTGCTTTATTTCTCTGCCTCGTGTGTGTGCCTTCCTGTGGTACACGCGCTGACCGTCTTTGAGCATGGCTTTATTCTGCCCACGTCACATGGCTGAGTACGTGTATACCTCACGTCTTAGCACTTTCGGTCACATTTACTCCAAACGACTCATTGGTGACCTCCATGTTGGCGAAAGCCCTTTTTGTTGGAGAGAACCCGTGTTGGAGAGCCTACGCGAGATGTGCCACCGAGCAGTGAGACTGAGGGTGGGGTTGGAGAGAGAGACAGACAGACTTCCCCCCACCCACAACCCCACGTGTTGGAGAACCTGGTGTTGGAGAACCCGGTGTTGGAGAACCCGGTGTTGGAGAGGAGGAACGACTTTAATGGACGAGCACCGAGGGGCAATATGCCGGGATCTGGCAGCTTACGGGACGACCTCGTACGACCCGTTGATCCCCCCCCCCACACAATCCCACCCCCCCTCTTTACCCCTCCCCCCAACACTCCCGCAGGTCATGGAAAGCCAACCATCACCCCATAACCACCCCCAACCAACCCCACCCCCCCTCAGGCGACACGGGAACGGGTGCACGATTGTGTCTCGCGAGATCGTCCCGCGCGGAACCCGGTCCACAGTTAGCCCAGCTGTTCATCAAACCCCCTTAAGGGCTTTTCGATATTATGCACTACCTGGCTCAGGAAAGGATATATATATATATATATATATATATATATATATATATATATATATATATATATATATATATATATATATATATATTATCATTATTATTTCATTATTATGCTTCATCGCTGTTTCCCGCGTCAGCGAGGTAGTGCCAGGAAAGAGACGAAGAATGACCCATCCACTCATATATATATATATATATATATATATATATATATATATATATATATATATATATATATATATATATATATCAAACGCCCATACATGCACATACACATACGTGTATACATATCAACATATACACATATACATAATACACATACACAGACATATATACACATGTACATATTCATACAAGCTTACCTTCATCCAGCTCTCCATACCATCTACGCTATTTCAAAAAGCCTCATGATAGAAAGCTAACTCGTATATCATGATGAATTACGGTAATTACATTCGATTCGACTCGGTAAAATGCCTCAACATAATGAGAATAATAATTTTACATATAATGAGAGGAAAAATTATAAACAAAATATGTATACATAAATATTGCATTTCGCTCAGGGAGGAAAAAAAAATAAATATGAAAAATATCTAGACTTGCAACTTTTAGCGTGAGGTAATATGGTCAGCGAACTCGTAATATTACTGGAATTTTGCTACTTTTTTTTTCTTTTTTTTATCCCGTATTCTGCTACTATTACCTATTTACACCCCGTATTCTGCTACTATTACCTATTTACACCCCGTATTCTACTACTATTACCTATTTACACCCCGTATTCTGCTACTATTACCTATTTACACCCCGTATTCTACTACTATTACCTATTTACACCCCGTATTCTGCCACTATTACCTATTTACACCCCGTATTCTACTACTATTACCTATTTACACCCCGTATTCTACTACTATTACCTATTTACACCCCGTATTCTACTACTACATTACCTATTTACACCCCGTATTCTGCTACTATTACCTATTTACACCCCGTATTCTGCT
>NC_092225.1:95021986-95031986 GCF_036320965.1 Panulirus ornatus
GCAGGAGGGTGAAAGGAGGGCAAGGAAAAGAGTGAATTGGAGCGATGTGGTATACCGGGGTTGACGTGCTGTCAGTGGATTGAATCAAGGCATATGAAGCGTCTGGGGTAAACCATGGAAAGCTGTGTAGGTATGCATATTTGCGTGTGTGGACGTATGTATATACATGTGTATGGGGGGGGGGGTTGGGCCATTTCTTTCGTCTGTTTCCTTGCGCTACCTCGCAAACGCGGGAGACAGCGACAAAGTATAATAAAAAAAAAAAAAAAAAAAAATATATATATATATGTATATATATATATATATATATATATATATATATATATATATATATATATATATATATATATATATATTCCTATGAGTCCACGGGGAAAATGAAACACGATCAGTTCCCAAGTGCACTTTCGTGTAATAACCACATCATCACGAGAGACACAAGAGAGAAATATAACAGTCAGTTGATATACACCGAAGAGACGAAGCTAGGACGCCATTTGGTAAACATGCGATTGTCCAAGACAGACAACGAGCGTTCATAAACTTATAATCTTACAAATTTTTCAACAATAGTTATCTAATTTGTATAATCCATCACTGATATTAAGATTATAATTCTTTGTGTATTGAAAAATAGAAGATTCAATGCTATTCCTTGTGGTAATAGAGTTACAGTGACTGGTAGAGATGGTCTGAACCCTCCAGCCAACGAGAAATTGACCCAAGAGAAACAGACGAGGACAGAAAACTTGGATAAGACCCAAATTTTCATATTCATCTTTTTATATACCATTTTGCAAGAGACCTCACGTGGGGGACGGGGTCCATGACGGTTCTGTAGACGGATACGAATGGCAAAATTACCAAGAATGTCCTTTTAAAAAGGCACTTGAGGGAAATATTTCATAACGTTCATCCCAATACTGAAAGATGAATATTCAATCGTTTTTTCTTTCTTTTTCGGCCACAAATCCCACTGTGCTCTGTCCCTGAGCATTATCATCTGGCTCTTAAGAATCCCTGACTCAGCCCTGAGCATCTTTTGGGGGAATGGGCCCTTAGGGTGTATCCTTATCTATTCCTACAGGACCCTTACACTCACATGGACCATATCCCTAAGTACTGCCGCTGTGGTCACACACACACACACACACACACACACACACACACACACACCGGTATGTTTCCCAGGTCATCCCACGGTGACCTAGAGAGGCACAGACCTAACACTAAAGATCACTGATGTTCTGTTGAGTTCTATGTTAGCTGAAACACAACACGCGACACAGAATGCCTCAACCAAGACCATCTCGTTAATTATATATACATATATATATATATATATATATATATATATATATATATATATATATAAATATATATATATATTCTTTCTTTCAAACTATTCGCCATTTCCCGCATTAGCAAGGTAGCGTTAAGAACAGAGGACTGGGCCTCTGAGGGAATATCCTCACCTGGCCCCCTTCTCTGTTCCTTCTTTTGGGAAAAAAAACAAAAAAAACAAGAGGGGAGGATTTCCAGCCTCCCGCTTCCTCCCCTTTTAGTCGCCTTCTACGACACGCAGGGAATACGTGGGAAGTATTCTTTCTCCCCTATCCCCAGGGATAATATATATATACATATATATATATATCATAAGTATATAACAAAAGGGAAGATAAGGTAATGAGGTAATAATGTGACTGATGTCATATATCCAGCAAGCAAGCAATTAAGAGGTAATTACAGGTGTCAGGGAATTAATTTCGTCTTGAGTTTCTTACAAGTTGGGAGAGCGAGCCAGGCAGCCAGCCAGGCAGGGGAAGATGGAGACAAACCCAGAAGCCAGCGACACACTCAGCACAGGATCCACATTCTCCACCACACACACACACACACACACACACTCTTACTCACTCACTCCCTACACCTGGAACGCTACAGGATGTATGGAATGTGTACTGGGAGGAGGGTGTGGGATACACATTACTAGACGGGATGTGACGGGACCCAAACAATGATATGGAGGGGGTTGTTGATATGTAAAGGGCCTGGATGGGTGTATTAATGGCACCTAATGGAGTGAGTATGGGTATATGTATATGTGGTTATGTATGTATGTATGTATGCATAGATGGATGGATATATAGCAATACAAGTATGTATCTATGCATGGGTATATATTTTTGTACATATGTATGGACGGATGGATGACTATGTATGTATGGGTGTTTATATATATATATATATATATATATATATATATATATATATATATATATATATATATATATATATGTGTGTGTGTGTGTGTGTGTGTGTGTGTGTGTGTGTGTGTGTGTGTGTGTGTATGGACGCATGGACGACGCGGGTCCCTGGCGAAGCGTATGGATAGCGACTGGAATTCGTTAGGAAGACATACAACTGAGATGCATCACTTCAACTTCTGGAACTGTATTCCATGTGTGTGTGGGAGACTATGGCCCCCTGGAACGAGACGGGCAGGCAGGCAGGACCAGCGGGAGAGAGACAAGTGTTCAGAAGTTTGGCTGGAAATGTCTTGGGTGATTTCACTCTGGGAAAGTCTTTGTTTTATGCCCACTCCAAGAATATTGATGTGGGTTTACGGTACTACGCCTGAAAGTGTGGATGAGAGAGAGAGAGAGAGAGAGAGAGAGAGAGAGAGAGAGAGAGAGAGAGAGAGAGAGAGAGAGAGAGAGAGAGAGAGAGAGACGGTCTGGGAAACTTGTCACCGGGGTGAAAGAAAAAAAAAAGAATTGGTCATTGAGCTATAATGCATCAAAAAAAAACTTCCAGCGTTTGGGCTTTCCCAGAATGCATGGAAATGAGACAACAACAAAATTCAGGACTTATGAGTGGAAGATCCGCTGGGGAAAGCAATGATGAAGACAGCTTTGCGGAGATCTGTGTGGGGCACAGAGAGATATCAAACGTTTATCTTTGACATCTTTATGGAAAGCGATTTGTCTTGTTATCCGTTCCGCAAGGAACGAGACGGATAGAGCGAGCTACACCCCCCCAAACAACCCCCCCAAGCCCCACACCTCCCAGTTAACCCCATCATGAGCAAGAGGATAGCCAGGATATAATACGCCTACTATGCTGTGGTTAGAGAAGAAAATGATGACAGATATGGAATATCCCCCCCAAAAAAAGGGGGGATTGGGGGCGGTGTGGTGGGGGGAAGGAGTAAGGGAAGAGAATGTAAGAGATGTTTGGCGAGAGGAGCCTGAGGCCAGTTTTCTTTTGTGTGTGTGGGGGGTCGAAAACTCGAGGAGATCGCCAGGACAACAAGAAATGACTAACGACAGAGATGTCATGAGCAAGAGGTCCAAGTTGTGTGTGTGTGTGTGTGTGAGAGAGAGAGAGAGAGAGAGAGAGAGAGAGAGAGAGAGAGAGAGAGAGAGAGAGAGAGAGAGAGAGAGCACAGTCAAAATTGTGAGAGAGCGGACTGAGAACATTTTTTTCCCCCTAGGGTCATGGACAAATGCCAAATAGTCTTTTCTTTCTTCACTTATTGTCTTTTTAAAATGAGATCTTTTATATCCTCTTTTTTTTATGATACTCTTTTTTTTCTCACTTATCGTCTTTTCAGCATGGGAACTTTTATATCCTCTTTTTAAGATACTCTTTTTTTCCTTCACTTATTGTCATTTCAAAATGAGATCTTCTATATCCTCTTTTTTATGATACTCTTCCCTCCCCCCCCTTCCCCCCCAAGAAAAAAAGGAAAAAAAAAAGAAAAAGAAATTTGGGCATGACTGAGGAGATTTTCCCTCCTGTGGAGGGAAGGGCCACACGCTGGCCAGTCTTCAAGGTCGCGTCGGGGAATGGAGGGAGGGAGGGAGGGCGTTGGGTTGTGGGGGGGGGGTTGGGTTGGGTTGTGGGGGGGGGTTGGGTTGGGTTGTGGGGGGAAGAGAGTAACTCGGGAGTCTGGCTGGAGAGAAGTCGGGTGGTGATTACGTTTTCTTTTTTACTGTGTCTGCTGAAGTTGGTCGAAAAACTGGAACACAAATGCCATCATCCACAGGACTGAGAACTTTTGTGTTGCGATCTCAGTGTCCGAAATCACAAGAGGGAAATCAGAATGAAACATATTCTTTTTTATTTTTTTTTTTTTCCTTTTTTTCACGTTTGAATTAAGGGAGAGATTAATGGGCTGGGCTGTGAAGGGAGGAGATGAACCTCCGAATTAAGAAGCCTCAGATTCACAGACACAGAACCGTGGAGATCTGCCTTTTGCTCCTTGAGATGCATTTGTAAAGGTGAGGTGAGCTGCCGAGCGAGAAATGTTATGATAAGACTGGAAATGTTATAGCGAAGGTTCTAAACACAAATGGCAGCTAGATGAAGAGGAAGATGTAGAAGAAGAAGAAGAAGAAGAAGAAGAAGAAGAAGAAGAAGAAGAAGTAAAGAAGAAGAAGAAGAAGAAGAAGAAGAAGAAGAAGAAGAAGAAGAAGAAGAAGAAGAAGAAGAAGTAAAGAAGAAGAAGTAAAGAAGAAGTAAGGAAGAAGAAGAAGAAGAAGAAGAAGAAGAAGAAGAAGAAGAAGAAGAAGAAGAAGTAAAGAAGAAGTAAGGAAGAAGAAGAAGAAGAAGAAGAAGAAGAAGAAGAAGAAGAAGAAGAAGAAGAAGAAGAAGTAAAGAAGAAGAAATAAGGAAGAAGTAAGGAAGAAGAAGTAAGGAAGAAGAAGAAGAAGAAGAAGAAGAAGAAGAAGAAGAAGAAGAAGAAGAAGAAGAAGAAGTAAAGAAGAAGAAGTAAAGAAGAAGTAAGGAAGAAGAAGAAGAAGAAGAAGAAGAAGAAGAAGAAGAAGTAAAGAAGAAGTAAGGAAGAAGAAGAAGAAGAAGAAGAAGAAGAAGAAGAAGAAGAAGAAGAAGAAGAAGTAAAGAAGAAGAAATAAGGAAGAAGTAAGGAAGAAGAAGTAAGGAAGAAGAAGAAGAAGAAGAAGAAGAAGAAGAAGAAGAAGAAGAAGAAGAAGAAGAAGAAGTAAAGAAGAAGAAATAAGGAAGAAGAGGAAGGATGGTTCAGTAAAGTAACGGTTGTAACCCTGATTGACCAACTCGTCTTGATGTAGTATATCCAAGACGCTGAACTCTGGGCAAAACGGTCGAAGGTGGATCGTGTTACCACGTCGTCCTGTGTGATGGAAGAGGTTGTGGGGGGGAAGGGAAGGGAGGGAGGGAGGCTGGAGGTGGCCAGAGGGAGACGACCCCTGGAATCCTGGGGGCAGGACTCCCATCCTGACGCAGTCCTGCATCACCGTCGTCCTTGGGGATCCCTATGTCTCCTGCCTCCGTCGGAGCTGCCTGGAGGAGGCTCGGGTTACACACACACGTGTCCTCCCCCCGCCAGCTGGACCATACCATCGATCACCACCACAGACATCCAGCTGCACCACAGACCACAGCCACAGTCCTCCAGCTAGACCAAAGACCACAGCCACAGACATGTCCCTCCACCTGGACCACAGCCACAGTCCTCCAGCTAGACCACAGACCACAGCCACAGACATATCCCGCCACCTGGATCACAGACCACAGCCACAGTCCTCCAGCTGGACGTAGACCACAGACCACAACCACAGTCCCCCAGCTGGACCACAGACCACCATGACGCTTGTGGCCAGAACCATCACACCACAGCAGATAAGGTTATCAAACGAGAGGGAAGAAGAATGAAAGGAACAACACGAACAGGAACACACGGATGTTTGTAGCGTTGTGTGTGTTTGGTTAGCCAGGGAGAGCGAGACGCCCCAGGGAAAGCGGGACGCCCCAAGGAGAGTGGGACGCCCCAAGGAGAGCGGGACGCCCCAGGTATAGCTGGATGCCCCAGGGAGAGCGGGATACCCCATGGAGAGCAGGCCCCCCTAGGTATAGCAGGACGCCCCAGGGAGAGCAGGACGCCCCAGAGAAAGCGGGACGCCCCAGAGAAAGCAGGCCGCCCCAGGTATAGCAGGACGCCCTAGGGAAAGCGGGACGCCCCTGAGAAAGCAGGCCGCCCCAGGTATAGCAGGACGCCCCAGGGAGAGCAGGACGCCCCCAGGTATAGCAGGACGCCCCCAGGTATAGCAGGACGCCCTAGGGAAAGCGGGACGCCCCTGAGAAAGCAGGCCGCCCCAGGTATAGCAGGACGCCCCAGGGAGAGCAGGACGCCCCCAGGTATAGCAGGACGCCCCCGGGGAGAGCTTAACGCCCCCAGGGAGAGCGGGACACCCTCGGGGGACCTGCTGTACTGTATGTGTGAGGCCAAATTAACCCAGGAGCAGCGGCGGCAGGAGGATATATATATAGGAGGCTTACTCTGCCTTGATCCTGTGATCCCCAGACGGCACTGGGACCAGTGGACAAGCACGGCATATACCCCCGCTCCCCAGGTGATGACCACGGACGGCACTGGGCCACTGACGACCGCGGTACTGCCCTGACGACGGCGACGGCCCGGCCTTAGTGAAGGCCATGGCAGTACTTCCTCCCGGGAACCACACACACACACACACACACACACACACACACACAGACGGGTCTCCGTGGCGCGGTCGTTGGCGTTACTGACCATGAGTCAGCACGGGCCAGCCAGCCTAGGGTCGAATTCTGGGTGCGGCAGTCGACGCACGCCAAACCCGTGGTGTTCATCCTCCCCTCAGGGCCGGTCGATGAATAGGCACATGGCCTAGGATGGTGTGTGTGTGTGTGTGTGTGTGTGTGTGTGTGTGTGTGTGTAAACAGCCAGCCCCAGAGGTAGAGGAAAAACCCTCTCGGACGATTTACGTAAACAAGACCCAAGACTGTAAATGAAGTTTGTAAACTTTGCTCTTTCAGGGAGAGCTCCTTGGCTCATCTCATTTCCAGTCGGCTCACTGTCTCGCCTGCCCCATTTTCCTCTCGGCTCAGCGTCCCTCCAGCTTTGCCTACCCGAGAGCGAGTCTCTCTCTCTCTCTCTCTCTCTCTCTCTCTCTCTCTCTCTCTCTCTCTCTCTCTCTCTCTTGCTACCCCCCCTCTCTCATTTTGGCTGGCCCTAGTTTAATCTCGCCTAATCTCACCTCACCTGTGATCTGATCCCAGCTCTGATATCACCTCGCCAAACCTATCATCGACCACTTCCCTTGAAATTTAGCTCAGCGAGTCCCCCCCCCTCCCCTCCCCCTAAGATCCCAAAGCTTGGTGTATCCCACTTAAATCCCGCGTGACCTTCACTCGGGGGAGGGGGGTGGGGGGGGGCACAGCTGCTCTAAGTCTCTTGACCAGGAAACGTGGACGTTTGAGCGCCCAGTTAACATTGGCCCCTTAGGTCGAGAGGCATTTCGAAGCCTATATATATATATATATATATATATATTGGAAAGGATCACAATTTTGCGCGTGATCAAGTATATTCCTATGGGTCCACGGGGAAAAATGAAACACGATAAAGTTCCCAAGTGCACTTTCGTGTAATAATCACATCATCAGGGGAGATACAAGAGAGAAAAACTTATCGTGTTTTATTGATCCCATTTCTAGCATCTCCCCTGATGATGTGATCAATACATGAAAGCGCACTTGGGAACTTATCGTGTTTCATGTCCCTGTGGTCAAGGAATATGTATATATATGTAAGGAGGGCAAGGAATAGAGTGAATTGGAGCGATGTGGTATACCGGGGTTGACGTGCTGTCAGTGGATTGAATCAAGGCATGTGAAGCGTCTGGGGTAAACCATGGAAAGCTGTGTAGGTATGTATATTTGCGTGCGTGGACGTATGTATATACATGTGTATGGGGGTGGGTTGGGCCATTTCTTTCGTCTGTTTCCTTGCGCTACCTCGCAAACGCGGGAGACAGCGAAAAAAAAAAAAAAAAAAAAAAAAATATATATATATATTGGGAGGTGAGTTTGAATGGAGAAAAACTGGAGGAAGTGAAGTGTTTTAGATATCTGGGAGTGGATCTGTCAGCGGATGGAACCATGGAAGCGGAAGTGGATCATAGGGTGGGGGAGGGGGCGAAAATTTTGGGAGCCTTGAAAAATGTGTGGAAGTCGAGAACATTATCTCGGAAAGCAAAAATGGGTATGTTTGAGGGAATAGTGGTTCCAACAATGCTGTATGGTTGCGAGGCGTGGGCTATGGATAGAGATGTGCGCAGGAGGATGGATGTGCTGGAAATGAGATGTTTGAGGACAATGTGTGGTGTGAGGTGGTTTGATCGAGTAAGTAACGTAAGGGTAAGAGAGATGTGTGGAAATAAAAAGAGCGTGGTCGAGAGAGCAGAAGAGGGTGTTTTGAAATGGTTTGGGCACATGGAGAGAATGAGTGAGGAGAGATTGACCAAGAGGATATATGTGTCGGAGGTGGAGGGAACGAGGAGAAGAGGGAGACCAAATTGGAGGTGGAAAGATGGAGTGAAAAAGATTTTGTGTGATCGGGGCCTGAACATGCAGGAGGGTGAAAGGAGGGCAAGAAATAGAGTGAATTGGAGTCATGTGGTATACAGGGGTTGACGTGCTGTCAGTGGATTGAAGCAAGGCATGTGAAGCGTCTGGGGTAAACCATGGAAAGCTGTGTAGGTATGTATATTTGCGTGTCTGGATGTGTGTATGTGCATGTGTATGGGGGGGGGGGTTGGGCCATTTCTTTCGTCTGTTTCCTTGCGCTACCTCGCAAACGCGGGAGACAGCGACAAAGTATAAAAAAAAAAAAAAAAAAAAATATATATATATATATATATATATATATATATATATATATATATATATATATATATATATATATATATAAACTCACAGGCAGAATACATCAGTAGTTAGGTGGATACAAACGTAACACTCAACTCCCCAGTTGATGGAGTACCCCCTTCCATCCTCACCCTTACTAACGCTGGTGTCTGACTGGATTACGTTTTTTAATAAACAGAACGAAAATGTAATTCACCGGGGAAATTTTTTTTTTTGCGCACGAAGCCAGTTTTCTTTTCTTTTTTTTTCCTTTTTTGGACGTGTGTGACTGGTGTCAGGTTTGGTTGTGTGTGTGTGTGTGGTTTTTTTTTTTTCTTTTTCTTAAGCTTCTGGGAGACAGGTGTGTGCCTAAGGGTTGGGGGGTAAAGGGTAAGTGGGTGGGAGGAGAGCAGACATTGGACAGGTGTTTTTACAAGAATTTTCCCGGTTTTATTCAGATGCCGGAGTCTCGTTTGGAAAACGGGCTTTGGTTTAGAAAACTTCGTATTTTACTCAGAAACTGGACTTCTGTCTAGAAAACTGGACTATTTTGGGGGGGCGGGGGTGGGGGGACACCATGCTTTTTGCATAGAAACTTTTTCTTTTGAAACGTGAATCTAAATGGAAACCTGCCTCTTGTTTAGAAAACCCCCCTCTTTTTTTTTTTTTTTAAGAAACTGAACAATTTGTTTTCTATAAGTCAGGCTTTAGAAACCGGACATTTTCTTTTCTGTGTTTTAGAAACCAAGCACTCACTCTTGTTCAGAGACCACACTTCTGCACGGGAACGACACGCCTTAGAAACCACTACAAATCTGTCTAGAAACCACAGCCTTAATATCGACCCTATATGAATCTGCTACCCCCCCTCCCCCCTCCAGCAGGAGGACAGACAGACGGACTTGCGTAGCTACGCCAGCGTCTGGCAGTAGGTAGGGTGAGGGTCGGGTAGGGTAGCGCCCCCCCCGCCCCCCTTTGTGGCGCGTACAGAACGGTTGGAGTCCAGAACCCCAGACGGTGGCGGAGGGGAAAGATGAACCCAAAAATTGACCGCAGTGTACTGGGTCTGGTGTTGGCTTCTCCACACACACACACACACACACACACACACACACACACACACACACACACATACGTATGACTCACGCACGGGGCCAGCCCAGGTTCGAATCCTGGTGGCGGCAGTGGGCCCACGGCCAACCTAGCTGTTCCTCATCCTCTTCCAGGCTGGTCGACACCCACCACCACCACACCCCCTAGCTTACGATGGCATGGGGTGATCATTACT
>NC_092225.1:95036986-95046986 GCF_036320965.1 Panulirus ornatus
TCAAGTGTCGTACCGTCGTGTTCAAAGGTCGTACCGTCGTGCTCAAGTGTCGTACCGTCGCGCTCAAGTGTCGTACCGTCGTGTTCAAGGGTCGTACCGTCGTGCTCAAGGATCGTACCGTCGCGCTCAAGGGTCGTACCGTCGTGCTCAAGTGTCGCACCGTCGTGCTCAAGTGTCGCACCGTCGTCGTGCTCAAGTGTCGCTACCGTCGTGCTCAAGTGTCGCACCGTCGTGCTCAAGTGTCGCACCGTCGTGTTCAAGCGTCGTACCGTCGTGCTCAAGCGTCGCACCGTCGTGATCAAGTGTCGCACCGTCGTCGTACTCAGGGGAAGCCAAAGATCCCATCTTGGGGGAAAATACCACCCAAAGTCCCAAGAGCGAGGCACCGTAAGGGTCGGTGGGAGTGGGCCCTCCAACCCTGATTAATGGGGACTTGGAGATCCCCCATTGGGATGGCGACCACCCCTTCCCCCCCCCTCTTAACACTAATGGACTGCTCTCACCACCAGACGTACCCATTACATGTTCGGGGCCCCACAACGTAGTGGCACTGTAATTAAAAGGGAAGATATGTCCCATTCGGGCAGTGGAAAGAAGCGAAACCATCTGTGTCGATCGTTCCATTTGTGTTCTACCGGTCGGGCGTTCGAACGCAAAACCCAGTCTATGGGATGCCTTGCGGGCGTTCGAACGCAAAACCAGTCTATGGGACGCCCTTGAAACACTTGGCAACACAAGCGAGCGACGTTACGCTTCATATGGAAGGAACGCAGCGTTCAGCTACAGGCAACACAGGGACACACACGGCATTAACACCACACAGGTCGACACAACACAACTTTATCACCACACACACACACACACACACACACACACACACACACACACACACAGAAAGCGGAAGTGTTCGGATGAGTTCCTCTGTGTGTGTGTGTGTGTGTGTGTGTGTGTGTGAGGGTGAGATACGAACCATCATTACAGCGTGGGGTCTGCTGCGGCAACAACGGTGTGGTTGATACATTAGGCAGGGTCAGCGCCCCCCCAGGACAACCACCTCCTCCTCCACCACCTCCTCCACCTCCTCCACCGCCGCCACCGCCGCTGGCGTCCTGGGCAAACACAGGAGGTTAAAGGCTCTCTCTCTCTCTCTCTCTCTCTCTCTCTCTCTCTCTCTCTCTCTCTCTCTCTCTCTCTCTCTCGATGTAAACAATGATGGCTGGAGGGGGTGGGGGGTGGAGGAGGGTCTCTTCCCTAGGGGGGGTGTTGTTTGTAAACACG
The DNA here is from genome assembly GCF_036320965.1 of Panulirus ornatus. Taxonomy (NCBI): domain Eukaryota; kingdom Metazoa; phylum Arthropoda; class Malacostraca; order Decapoda; family Palinuridae; genus Panulirus; species Panulirus ornatus. The sequence continues at coordinate 95,038,265 of NC_092225.1, forward strand.
GTTGGTTGAGGCTTACGGGGTTTTTGTAAAACGACGGTTGAGGACTGTAAACAAGGACAGTTGAGGGGTGCTGACTGTACACAAGGAGAGGCTGCTGTAAATAAGGACGGCTCAGGGTTTGCTGTTTGTAAACAAGGACAGTTAAGTGTTTGCCGACGATAAACAATGATTTCTGGCTGTAAACAAAGGTCGAAGGGTGTAAAAGAGGGTTGAAGGCTGTAGACAAAGAGTTACTGCTGTAAACAAAGAAGGCTCAGGGTTGCCGTGTGTAAACAACGACGGCTGAGGACTGCTGATTAGAAAACATGGGTTGCTGTTTGTAAACAAGGACTGCTGACTGTAAAAGGTAAACACCACAGAACCCTCACAGCCACAGACAGCCACAGAACGGGTGAGGGAGTCGCCACCAACAGGGTATAAGGGAGGGGAGTATAAGGGAGGGGAGTATAAGGGAGGGGAGTATAAGGGAGGGTCTGATACCATGTCTTTCACATCCACGATCACTGTACCAGACCACAGGGGAGCCTTGTGTTGCTGGTCATAGGTGTGATGTTTCTAGGTGTTGCTGAGGTCCTGTGTGTTGCTACCAGGTGTTTTCTATTAGGTGGTGCCGTGGTCCTGCGTTGCTGTGGTCCTGTGTTGCTGTGGTCCTGTGTTGCTGTGTTTGTGTGTGTGTGTGTGTGTGTGTGTGTGTGTGTGTGTGTGTGTGTGTGTGTGTTGCAGCCCGGTGTTGCTGGGGTCCTGTGTTGCTGTCTTCTGTGTGTGTGTGTGTGTGTGTGTGTGTGTGTGTGTGTGTGTGTGTTGCTGCCAGGTGTTGCTGTGGTCCTGTGTTGCTGCGGTTCTGTGTGTGTGTGTGTGTGTGTGTGTGTGTGTGTGTGTGTGTGTGTGTGTGTTCCTGCCAGGTGTTGCTGTGGTCCTGTGTTGCTGCGGTTCTGTGTGTGTGTGTGTGTGTGTGTGTGTGTGTGTGTGTGTGTTGCTGCCGGGTGTTGCTGTGCTCCCGCGTGTCGCCGCGGGGTGTTGCGTACAGGTGTTGTTACCAGGTGTGGCTGTGTTGCACAACCCTTCCCTCCCCGGTTACGTCAAGCCGACATAACACAGTGCCACATTCCCTCCTCACCCATTCTCCCCTCCCCCCTTCCCTTCCCTTCACTCCCTCCACCACGCCGCAGGAGAGGGAGGGAGGGAGGGAAGGTGAGGGAGGAGGGGTTGTAGTGTTACACCCCCCAGGTCACGAGGTGAGGTGAGACCTGACCTACCCTCCCTCCCTCCCGTGTGTTACGACACCGCCGCTCTGTGTGTGACCTGGTGACTCAGGTGGTGACTCCTGTATCGAGGTTAAGACTCTCTCTCTCTCTCTCTCTCTCTCTCTCTCTCTCTCTCTCTCTCTCTCTCTCTCTCTCTCTCTCTCGTACAGTTAGGTAAAAAATCTCCTCTCCCTTCAACCCTCTCTCTCTCTCTCTCTCTCTCTCTCTCTCTCTCTCTCTCTCTCTCTCTCTCTCAGAGTTAGGTAAAAATCTCCTCTCCTCCAACCCTCCCTCTCTCTCTCTCTCTCTCTCTCTCTCTCTCTCTCTCTCTCTCTCTCTCTCTCGTAGAGTTAGGTAAGCATCTCCTCTCCCTCCGAATCTCTCTCTCTCTCTCTCTCTCTCCCCGTCTTCGACCGGACCGACCGCCCCCCCACCTCCCCCCCCCGACGATTTCGGTCGGGGGGGAGGGGGAACGTGGGGAGGGAGGGGGAGTATTACCCTGGACTGAGTCCGGGACACAGTAATGGACATGGTGGACTGTCGCTTAATGTTAAGTCATGTGAGGGACGACCTCTGGGGAGTCGTGCTCAGCGACCCTGGTGGACTGTCGCTTAATGTTAAGTCGTGTGAGGGACGACCTCTGGGTAGTCGTGCTCAGCGACCCTGGTGGACTGTCGCTTAATGTTAAGTCGTATGAGGGACGACCTCTGGGGAGTCGTGCTCAGCGACCCTCCCGCCTCTCCACCCGCGTTGTTACGGCGGTCCTTAACGACCCTTGGCCATCTCGCTCCGGGGACTAACTATCGCTCTCGAAACGACCTGTTACCTTTCACCCCGGGGACTGCTATCGTACGACCCTGAACGACCAGTTTTACATTTCACTTGGGCTGCTATCGTCGTCCCAGACTACCAGTTATCTTTCTCTGGAGGGGCTATTGTACTCTTAAACGACCTGTTATCTTTCTCTGAGGGCTGCTATCGTAGTCCCAGACTGCCTGTTGTCTTTCTCTGGAGGGACTATCGTACTCTTAAACGACCTGTTATCTTTCTCTGGGAGCTGCTATCGTAGTCCCAGACTGCCTCTTATCTTTTCATGCGGCTGTTATCCTAGTCCACAACGACCTGTTATCTTTCTCTGGGGGTTGCTATTGTAGTCCACAACGACCTGTTATCTTTCTCTGGGGCTGCTATCCTAGTCCAAAACGACCTGTTATCTTACTCTGGGGCTGCCATCATAGTCATCAACGACCTGTTATCATTCTCTGGGGCTACTAGCGTAGTCCCAAACTACCTGTTATCTTTCCATCGGGTTGCCGTCGGTAGTTTTCAACGACGCTGTTATCTTTCTCTGGGATTGTGAGGCGGGTTAGGACGTGCACGATAACACTGTTGTACTCCAGCAGCAGATAACAAACTCGTCATACACCATCAGGTCTTGTGTTTCTTTGGCTTTTACACTTACCCCCCATGTATATGTACCCCCATGTACATGTACCCCATGTACTTGTAGCTCATGGACATGTTTCCCATGGATACATGTACCCCATGTACATGTACCCCATGTGTACATGTATCCCATGTACATGTAACCCTAAGTACTTGTGCCCCATGTATACATGTAGCCCATGTACATGCACCCTCATGTACATGTAACCCTAAGTACTTGTGCCCCATGTATACATGTAGCCCATGTACATGCACCCACATGTACATGTAACCCTAAGTACTTGTGCCCCATGTATACATGTAGCCCATGTACATGCACCCTCATGTACATGTAACCCCAAGTACTTTCCTAAACTCAAGTTCTCCCAGTTTCATGTTCCTTCAGCCCCATGCTCTCCCCCAGCCCCGCTCTCTCAACCTACTCTCCCAGCCCCACGCTCTCCCAGCCCCACGCTCCCTCAGACCCCTTCCTTCACCTGTCAAATCAGGCTGTAAATCTGGTACTGACTTTCAGCCATGAGAAATAACCTTGTTTTTTTTCCTTCACCACCTTCTCTCTCTCTCTCTCTCTCTCTCTCTCTCTCTCTCTCTCTCTCTCTCTCTCTCTCTCTCTCTCTCTCTCTTTCCACCTTTCCTCTTCCAGCCGCCTCAGCAACACACCAGCTTTGCCAGTTTTCCCCTCTGTCTCTCCTTCCTTAACCTCTCTCTCTCTCTCTCTCTCTCTCTCTCTGCATCTCTCTTCATCTCCCTCCCTCTCCCAGATCACTGCAGAGAGAGAGAGAGAGAGAGAGAGAGAGAGAGAGAGAGAGAGAGAGAGAGAGAGAGAGGGGGGGGGGGGGGAGAAGTGCTCAAAGACTCGAGGCTTGTACATGTAACACCCATTTTCTAAAGAAAAAAAGAAAAGAAAATGAGATGAGAGAAATGCAACAACTCGAGCCATCCTCACGTGAACTGTATTTCCCTCAAAAAAAAAAGAAAAAAAAGAAAAATGAATAAAAATTGTTGCATTTCAGAAAATACATAAATTGATAACCGATCATTAGGATGGACCTCGAAATAGAATTCCACGTTTAACGAACCTAATCCAATTCTCCAGGGCCCTTATGCCTCATGAATGTGTGTGTGTGTGTGAGGGGGACAATGACAATATCACATATATGTCATGTTCTCATTAAATGTTTCAAAACTGCTTCCCTAAACGTAGCGACACGTGATAAAGATCCCCATATGTAGATTGGTGGTGGCAGCTGATGATGCGCCTGGAAACACGGTTTTGCGCATGGACTGCAGCAGACCCGTTCACAGGTGGGGTACCCCAAGGATAAGTCTTGGGTCCTCATATTCATATCCTGCACTGCCTTACGTGTACCTCAGAGTGACCTGGCCACACCGCTCCCTCCCAGACTTTTCCACACCTGCCGATGACACGAAATCGGGAGGTATAGCCAGAGTTAAAGGAAGAGCTAAAGTCTTCTGAGTGATTAAGGGTGGTCGGTGGAGACGTGGAAGGAGGAAGGACTTCGATTTTTCCCCTAAGTGCAAGCAAGAGTCGCGCATTCTGGCCATGATGATAATATATTCACACCAGACCATTATGAGATGAAAGAGGAGGAAAAATACTTTGGGTAGTAATTATTTCTAATACCCCAAAATTACGCAAAGTGATGGCTTAGCTGCGTGTGATAAAAGTGAACAGGACACCAGGTTTCACAGCCGTGGACATATTACCCGTAAAACAAGGGATATGTGTGTGACCCATGCTCTGCAGTGCCTAGCCCGAACCTTACACTAGAATAGGTTGGTTATTTCTCGTAACCAAACTTGATCGAGGGCGAAGGGAAAAAAAGTGAGAAATTGATCGAGGAAATGAGAAAACATCCAGAGATAAGCAACAACACTAATTTCGTCATCTATATACAAGCCTTATAAGAGGTTTGGAAGGTTTGTTAACTGTGAATGAGCGAAGACCCTGAGAAGATCCAGGGGGAGGTGGCGAGAATACTAAAACGATTTCGAAAACAGTGAAGAGAATTCCTTGACGTTACGTACAGATATTCAACGAAGAGAAGATATATCATGAAATGTCATGAAATATCATGAACGTTAAGTTATTTTCCTCCTCAGGTACAGAGTTGCAGAACACTGGAATAATAACTACCACACCACACATGTTATCAAAGCAAAGCTGTCAATGGCGCTAAATCAGTGCTTAAAGAAATATTTCGCTGATATTGTATATATGAAAGAAATAGCTAAGTGATACATATCATCAGTCAGTTACTAAGAAGGGAAAAAATGTTCAGTCTTTTCGTTCTTCATTTCAGCTGTTCTACGTTTCAGCCTCTTCCCGGGGAGAACCACCCACAGCAGTTGCGTTAATGAACTTTCCCCTGTTCACACTTTCCTATAAAACGTCCAAGGTAGTGTACTCTTCTCTCCACCAGGTGCTGTACCTCCTCCTCCTCCTCCTCCTTAGGCAGCTCCTTCTCCTGTTATTTTGTGTGAACGGGAGGGAGAGGTGGGGTCGGGGAGAAGCCCTCTGCTTTACTGCCCCTCTCTCTCTCCTCTCTTCTACCACAGATAAAAACATGACCCCCAGAAGATAATCTCGCCGTGGGCCATCAGGTCTCCTGTTATCTGTCCTTCCCCGTGTGCTGCCATACCAACACTCTCTCTCTCTCTCTCTCTCTCTCTCTCTCTCTCTCTCTCTCTCTCTCTCTCTCTCTCTCTCTCTCTTTCCCAGTCACACAAGAGGCATACACAACACAATGCAACACACCACGCAACACGCCGGGCAGGCAGGCAGGCTATGTTCTTCACGGCTCGAGTGAATAACTTGTAAACTGTTTGCCGGCTGGTGTGTTGCACGAGTTTCTCTGTGTTGCCCGGTGTTTCATGCCACCTCCTCCCTCCCTCACGGCCCCTCCCTCCCTCACAGTACACAGCCCTGTGTGTTGCCAGTGTTGCGAGCGTCTGGTACCTGGTTAAGATTCTGTGGAACACAAGCGGACGACCGGCGGGGTACATACAAAGTGACCCTTCCAGTAGAAGAAGGTGGTGTTAGGTCAGGTTGGGTCCAGTTAGCTGAATTTAGGCTAGATTCTAACTATGTTTCGGTTAGGCTACGTTAGATTAGGTTAGGTTAGGTTAGGTTATGTTAGGTTACGTTAGGTTACGTTACGTTACGTTAGGTTACGTTACGTTCTGGTTGGGCTACGTTAGGTTGGGATATGTGTAAGTTTGGATAGACTATGTTTAGGTTAGGTTAGGTTAGGTTAGGTTAGGTTAGGTTAGGTTACGTTACGTTACGTTACCTTCTGTTACGTTACCTTACCTTACATTACGTTACGTTACTTTCTGGTTGTGTTACGTTAGGTTGGGATATGTGTAAGTTTGGATAGACCATGTTTAGGTGAGGGTTTCCGCAAGGCGAAATTATCCTGTCATCACGCTAAACACCTAAACACCGGGTGATGGAGCCAGGAGCGAGCACTTCACACCACAATATACTTTCTCATACTTTTTTTTCCACCATACTGTACCTTCCAGATCTGTGGTATAGCATGGTATGACGTGATCCGTTCCGTCTGTGGTATAGCATGGTATGACGTGATCCGTTCCGTCTGTGGTATAGCATGGTATGACGTGATCCGTTCCGTCTGTGGTATAGCAAGGTATGACGTGATCCGTTCCGTCTGTGAGTTTAAGTGTGGCGTAGCGAAATGTTACGCAGTGGTGCCATTCTCTATCCCCCCCCCCACAGCATAGCTCTATGGGTGCTATACTTATCCACACAGCATAGCACTGTGGGTGCTATACTTATCCCCACAGCATAGCACTGTGGGTGCTATACCCATCCCCACAGCATAGCTCCGCGGGTGCTATACCCATCCCCACAGCATAGCACTGTGGGTGCTATACTTATCCCCACAGCACAGCACTGTGGGTGCTATACCCATCCCCCACAGCATAGCACTGTGGGTGCTATACCCATCCCCACAGTATAGCACTGTGGGTGCTATACTTATCCCCACAGCAGAGCTCCGTGGGTGCTATACCCATCCCCACAGCATAGCACTGTGGGTGCTATACCCTATCCCCACAGCATAGCACTGTGGGTGCTATACCCATCCCCACAGCATAGCACTGTGGGTGCTATACCCATCCCCACAGCATAGCACTGTGGGTGCTATACCCATCCCCCACAGCATAGCACTGTGGGTGCTATACTTATCCCCACAGCATAGCACTGAGGGTGCTATACCCATCCCCACAGCATAGCACTGATCCTTGAGCACGACGGTACGACCCTTGAGCACGACGGTACGATCACTGAGCACAACGGTACGATCATTGAGCACGACGGTACGATCATTGAGCACGACGGTACGACCCTTGAGCACGACGGTACGATCACTGAGCACGACGGTACGATCCTTGAGCACGACGGTACGATCATTGAGCACGACGGTACGATCATTGAGCACGACGGTACGACCCTTGAGCACGATGGTACGATCACTGAGCACGACGGTACGATCATTGAGCACGACGGTACGATCATTGAGCACGAAGGTACGACCCTTGAGCACGACGGTACGATCCTTGAGCACGACGGTACGATCATTGAGCACGACGGTACGATCCTTGAGCACGACGGTACGATCATTGAGCACGACGGTACGATCCTTGAGCACGACGGTACGATCCTTGAGCACGACGGTACGACCCTTGAGCACGACGGTACGATCCTTGAGCACGACGGTACGATCCTTGAGCACGACGGTACGATCCTTGAGCACGACGGTACGATCGTTGAGCACGACGGTACGACCCTTGAACACGACGGTACGACTCTTGCCTATGATTGCTCAAGGGTCAGGTCAAACACCACGCCATCGTACTCATCGTGGTCAAGGGTCGTACCGTCGTGGTCAAGGGTCGTACCATCGTGCTCAAGGGTCGTACCATCGTGCTCAAGGGTCGTACCATCGTGCTCAAAAGCTAACTATCATAGCTGGCCAACGTGATGATACACCACACTGAGCTGTGGGGGAGGTGCAGTGTTGGAGATCCGCCTCTCCCTCAGCTATGAGGGAGGAATGGCCTGCCGGTGTTGGAGGTACGTGGTGGAGGCACGACCGGTGTTCTACACGCTGCTATTTTACCGGTGATACGTTAGGTACGGCTGTTTTACCGAACGTAGTCTAGACACGCTGTGTTATTTTACCGGCCGCGGTCGCTTATTTGGCCGGCCACATGACCTGCGGTTAACACCGTCAGCAGCGTTGCCAGTCCAAGGTTAACACCTTCAGCAGCGTTGCCAGTCCAAGGTTAACACCTTCAGCAGCGTTACCAGTCCAAGGTTAACACCCTCAGCAGCGTTACCAGTCCAAGGTTAACACCCTCAGCAGTGTTGCCAGTCCAAGGTTAATAATGTCAGCAGCATTGCCAGTCCAAGGTTAACACCCTCAGCAGCGTTACCAGTCCAAGGTTAACACCCTCAGCAGTGTTGCCAGTCCAAGGTTAATAATGTCAGCAGCATTGCCAGCCCAAGGTTAACACCCTCAGCAGCGTTACCAGTCCAAGGTTAACACCCTCAGCAGTGTTGCCAGTCCAAGGTTAACACCCTCAGCAGCGTTACCAGTCCAAGGTTAACACCCTCAGCAGCGTTACCAGTCCAAGGTTATAACACCCTCAGCAGCGTTACCAATCCAAGGTTAACAATGTCAGCAGCGTTGCCAGTCCAAGGTTAACACCCTCAGCAGCGTTACCAGTCCAAGGTTAACACCCTCAGCAGTGTTACCAGTCCAAGGTTAACACCCTCAGCAGCGTTACCAGTCCAAGGTTAACACCCTCAGCAGTGTTACCAGTCCAAGGTTATAACACCCTCAGCAGCGTTACCAATCCAAGGTTAACAATGTCAGCAGCGTTGCCAGCTCCCCCGCTCCACCACCACCTTCACCCCTGAGGGGGAGAGGAGAGGGGAGGGGGAGGAGGGGAGAGCGAGCTGGAGGGGGAAGGGGGCTGTA